>NC_030856.1:3947746-4015956 GCF_000208745.1 Theobroma cacao
CAGAATCTGGATGGCCATTTGGCTTACTTCAAGCTCTCATATCTTTTAACCCGAATTATATCCAGTGATGAAATCAACACCAATTTAAAGTATGCATATCATACTACAAGACCAAAATTTGTTTCGATTAAAAAGATCACAAGATTCCTAAGTTTCGAAAGCCAAAATTCAAGAAATCATCACAGAAATACCCAGATTTATGTGTTTTCAGTATCAATGAGCCTAATTTGAGGCTTTAATTCTCTTAACACAGGAAGCCTCTAACCAAGACATTGATGCCAAATTAAACATCTAATTTCGTACTTCAAAAGCCCTCAAAGAAACGACAAAAATGTCACCGGAATATGGAGTTCCGGTGACCCAAAGTCGGGCTGTCAAAACTGTTGAAAACCAGATTTCTAATTAACTTCAAAAATTCATATATTCCTAACCATAAGGCCAAACAAGATGCTACAAAAACCATTGAAAAGATCTTTTCAAATCCTTTCCATTGGTACCCATCATGCTACCGGAAAGTCATGAGAAAAGTGCCGGATTTAAATAAAAAAATAAGAAAATATATTTAATTTAGGGTTTTTGTACCCAAACTATGAAAATACAACCCTAAACATACCTTAATCAGCAATATCTTTCCCTCTCATCTGTCTTTCTTCTTCCCTGATATTAAGCCTTTCTGATTGTCTGTTGTTTGAATCTGATGAATAAATTAACGTAAGTTGTTGTCTGTTCTTTTAAAACTTATAAACTACCTAACCTCACTAACTTAAATGGGATAAATAAACTGACCCTTAATCCCACTAACTTAAACGTGATAATAAAACTGACTTAATTAAACTTCTTCTTTTACTTAAAGACCCCTTCTTCTATTTTTTTAATTATTAAGACACCCAAGGTCATAATTGTAAATAAATAAAATACTAAAATAATATCTACTTATTATCTTTATAAAACTATAGCTTAATAAATATAAATTTTTTATAATATATACTTTGTGAGGGGTATTACAGCTTTTGTCATACATGAAGCTTGGGTGAAGTTAGAAAGAAAGACAAGTTCACCGAAGAAGCTGAATCTCAAGGGCTATTCTTAATTACCCATATTTTTATTCATTGATTCAGAGACCTAAAAGGAAATTTACAGATTTGCTTGTAGCCTACATATAAAACCTGCAGGATTACTGGTCAAAACAAAATGTAAATATTTCTCTATGTGATTTTTCTTTAGAATATTTTAATGTCCTAAGGTTTATCTAGCTTGCATCATTGAGACTGTTACTTCATTGACAGAGCAAATCTCTGGCTTGGTAATAGGTGAATTATTGTCTACCATACTTCTTACACTTGAGAAAGCTGGTTGTTTTGGAGTAGATAGGAATGTGAGCTCATTGCTCAGCATCAAGACAACATCAGACATAGTTGGTCTGTCCACTGCGCGTTCTTGAACACAAAGAAGTGCAATGTTAACATATCTAATCAGTGAATTGGCTGAAGAACTATCTTGGAGTATTGGATCCATCAACTCCAGAGGCCTACTGTTTGTCCAAAGATCCCATGCCTGGAAGGTAAGGTAACAGGACAGGAATTTAAAAGAAAGACAACAGTATATATATCTTGGTTCAGTTACAAATCCGGAGTTTTGTCACTCACATGTCCGAGAAGATTGAGAGAATTGCTCTGATAGAAACCAGTGTTCTTCCTGCCACTTAAGATCTCCAAGAACAAAACTCCAAAGCTGAAGACATCGGATTTTACAGAGAAGATACCTTCCAAAGCATACTCAGGAGCCATGTAGCCACTGTGAAATCAAATATTTCATAGAATTATGGTCAAAGATTTTATGCAAATTTTTTTAGTGCATTCTAATTGTTTATTTTTTTGTAGTGAAGGAAACTCAATCCATTGGACCAGGAAAATCTCTCAGATGCAAACACCCTAGCTCAGGCTCCAATCAATGCAACCCGCGTACAAACCACATTGCTGGCTTTGAAATGAGAATAAGCTATGCAGAATCTTATAAGAGGATATATGCAAATTACTTACTATGTCCCAACAATCCGATTGGTTGCTCTGGGTTCACTTCCTCCAAAAATTTTTGCCATCCCAAAGTCTGAAATTTTAGGGTTCATGTATTCATCCAACAAAATGTTGCTTGCCTTCAAATCCCTGTGGATAATTTGTAACCTGGAAAACTGGTGGAGGTAAAGAAGACCTTGAGCAATCCCTTCAATGATGCTGACACGAGTTCTCCAATCAAGTACACTTCTCTTGGTTGAATCTGTTGCGGACTTAAATTAGAGAAACAAAATGTAACAATGAACATGTCCTAGAAGTCTATAATCAAATATTTAAACATTAGGAAGTCAACAGATAGGAAGTTACCAAAGAGAAAAAAGTCCAAGCTCTTATTGGGCAAATACTCATAGATGAGAATCTTTTCATCTCCCTCAATGCAGCAGCCAAGAAGCTTCACGAGATTTTTGTGTTGGAGTTTGGCTATGAGCATTGCCTCATTTTTTAACTCATTCCATCCTTGTCCAGATCTTCTAGAAAGCCTCTTTACAGCTACTTCATGCCCTTTAAGTAATTTTCCCTGAAGCAGAACTCTAGTATTCATATTTCTCATAGAAATAAGAGAAACTAATTTCTAAAGCATGTATGTGAATTTGAAATTTTCTTCTTTAACTGTTACCTTGTATACAGGTCCGAAGCCACCCTCTCCAAGTTTATTCTCGGCACAAAAGTTATTTGTAGCAGCTGATACGCTGGAAAAACTGAATAATGGAATCTCCACCTCATTTTTATCTTCTCTGAGCCTTTTTACCTCAGTCTGTTCATAATTGGTAGCTGATGTGCAAATACTAAAATCAAATGATAACAAGTCCTCCCCTGCTTGGTGAAGAACAGATGAGGAATTTGAGCATACATATATAACAAAACGAGCTATTTTTTACTCAACTGTTTTATTGTGAACTTGATCAGGTTTGACTACATAAGAACTAGATGGCTCATGCACATTATCAACAACAGGTGACATACCAACAATTTATCACTCTATTCTTTGTGCAGAACAATCTACCAACTCATTAAGAATTCTGCAGATAAGAAAATGTTAACATTTCTTTCCAATGAGGAATTCATACCCTTTTTCTTGTGATTTTTCTTCCGCAACCTCCAAATTAGCAGGGCAGCAGTAAGTAATGTCAGAGAAGTGGTTAGAATTAAAATAATTCTCAGCATCCTCTTTTTTTCTGCATTTATCTCGAAAAGTATAAACCTTAATCAGCACATTAGTAGACACAGAATGTGGTTAAAAAGGAGTAAGGTCTGAAAAATTTTGTGTAAGACAGGTTAACTATCTTACTTCCAGTGCTGAATTCAGCAGCAGCCAGTTTGAGATAAATATCTTTTCCAGAAATATAATCAAGTGACAGTACTCGCAGATTGATAAGATCTCCAATCCATATTGAGCAGCCATGCTGAGTATAAGAATAAGCACTGCAGGCGCAGTTATTCAAGCAATATGACTTGCAATCATCAATGCTCTGAACATCAAGAGCTATTGGATTACTAGGTGGTGCTACTTTAGACAGCGGAATAAATCTATCTCCTGCACCCTTTGATGTGGTATTATTGACACATTGCAGAGCGTTTCTCCGTTTGCATCCTCCAGAAAAGCCCAAACTATTCCAATTCTTGATAGAGTCAGGTTCAAATCCTTGCAAACAACTGCAAACAGGCACAGACTTCTCATTGCAGCTTCCAAAAGGCCCACAATAAGAATAAACGTCACATTGGTTTCGTGGTTGTGACCAGATGCGTTTCCATTTCTTTGTTCTTTCCAACCATCTAAATTGTTTAAACTGTCCTGATATATCCATTACAAATCTGCTCTTTACATTTATGTCGTGCACATCATATGTGATGTAGTCGATGCTCCCATTAGAAACACAGGAGAAATTGTACATATTATTATCTCCAATCCCATCACTAGTCCAATATGTTCTAAAACCATTCGTGATAAGAATTCGACGTAGTAAACCATGATCCAAGTCCAAGACAAAATTTCCAAAACTAGGATCATCAGCACTTTTCCAAGACACATACGACCAATATTTTCCTGCCTCCTTATCATAACCAAGCTTCATTCCTGGCAGGATAGTATCTGTAGGGAAGTCGAAGCTCTGCCATAAGGTATTGTTTTTTTCATCTCTCACAACAAGGTTTCCTGAATCCAATAGTGTAGCAGTCACATTTCCATTAGATGATATGTCTGTCACTAGGTAAACAACCTTGCCTTGCCGAATCACAAGGTTGCCATCGTTATTGATAGTGAGATTTGCAGAAGCAGTGACTGCATAATCTCTGTTTGCCACCCATACAAAAGTTTGTTCCCGGATCTCTTTATACCATATTCCCAAATAGTAACTCGAAGAGTTCCCAAGGTTAAAAAATCCTAGTTCAAACTTTTGATCAGCTGATATGACAATTTGAGGGTTTCTGATGTATTGTCCCGGTGAGATGGTGTCCATTGCAGCACGAGGGAATGTGAGGATATGGCAAGACAATATCAGCAGGAAAACAGGATAAACGAATTGGCTTGTTGAAATATTTTTTCTAGCCATGAGCAATTATACTTCTGCTGACTGATTTTTTCCTGAACCGCACTAGTCTGCAATTAATAATTTGTTACTGAAAACATTCCGTTTCAACCTTCCAGGAAGACAAAAACATATTATAATAATAAAACCTGGGCAACAAAACTTATGTCTGAATTCACTACTTATTTGATATAGTGGACTAGTTAGAAATATTGTCCAAACAACCATGTATTAAGGGAACAGATCCTGTAATGTAAATACAAACTAAGGAAAGGACTGTGAGGAGAATTACCTGGAGCAGAAACCCAACTTGCAAGCTATGCCTTGTAGAATTTCAGGACATAAATGAAGCAGAAAAGCAGCGATTGATTCTGGCAAACCCAAAAAAAAGAAAGAAAAAAAGACCTAATTTATTCAGCAGCAGAAGGAGTTGGTGTTATTGTTTGCTTATCGAATTGATGCATTGATCAGATAAAGATTAGCCAGTCAGATAGTGAAGTACTTAGAAAGTTCCACGAAAATGTTGCAACCAAAAAGTATATTTGCTTACAGAGACTGACCACTAATCTTACTCTTCAATATCTCGACAATGATATGATAAAGAAGAGGGCCCATTGCATACAAAAATCAACCCCAATTATTTCGTTCACAGTGTAGTTAAATCATAATTATTTCGAAGTACTTTCTTTTTCTCTTTTTGTGTGGACTGAATTTGGAGAAAAGAATGTCTTAAAGCATAATGCATCAGCATGAACGAGCTATAGAGCTTGCTCTTTTTTCTGATAACTTTAGATATCAGCTAGGTAGCAGAAAACAGAATACCATATCTAATCCATTTCCACGCACCTTAGATCTTGCAAAAGAATCTCAAAATTTATGAGTGGTTCATAGTATTCCTTGCTACAAATGTTTTTGGAGACATAGCATAATTGTATTCAGAAAATGGAAGGTACCAACAAAGATCTCTGATAACACTTTCCAAGTAAAAGTTACATATAATAATTAGTAATATTTTATTCGGAGTACTTGAATCATTGTGGTCAGCAGTCGTTGTAGACTGGAAATGGTCAATTTTCTACTCCCTACGGGCACTGTCATTGACTGACTTTTGTGGCTTTAACACCTCATATCCTTCATTGCTAGCTGCGTTTATCTGAAATTCGTCAATGTCAATTTCTTTCCTCACATTTTATTATTTTTCCTCTTCTGTCTCTTGTAATAGACCAATAATAGAGTACATATGCATAAAAGGTTAATGCAACAATAGAGTATATCCAACATCCGAGATTTTTCCAGAACATAATTATGGTCTTTTATATTTAAGTCTCCAAAGTATCCTAAATTTAATCAATATAAAGCTATATTTTAAGAGATTATAAGTTCAAGTCACAATCCACTGAAACTCAACACTACTTATAAAGTAGCTCTACGCACTCACTTATACCGGTCTTCCACGCCTGTTCAGAATTTCCAAAGCCTGAACTATTATAAGGCAGTAACAGGAATTATGAACTTTTAATTGATTATCATTGCTTTTGTTATACATGAAGCTTGGGTGAAGTTAGAAAGAAAGACAAGTTCAGGAAAGAAGCTAAATCTCAAGGGCTGTTCTTAATTAGCCATATTTTTATTAATTGATTCAGAGACAAAAAGAAAATTTACAGATTAGCTTCTAGCCTGCTCATAAAATCTGCAGGATTGGTAGTAATACCTAGTAAGCTTAATTGGTCAAGCTTAACTTTCACTAACATATCAACTCTCCAAGTAAATTACTGAATTATGAAAGAAAAAAAATGAAAACAGAAGTGAACTATTTAAGGAATTTCTATCTGCCTCCCAGCATTGGTATAGTAACTACATTTACTTTAGGTAACTCTTCCTTCCATGAAGCTATTTCTGTCCTGGAACTTTTTCCTGTGAAGAAACCTGGGAATGAGGCAAAATTCCTTTCTTTGTCAACATAAAATTTACAGATTGACAATGTTAGTCTATCTTCAGGAAAATTCTAAAGACATAATAAGCCCACCTCTATGCATCTTATTACTTTGGGACTCAACAATTGAATCCTTGAAGCATGTATCAACCACCTTGTCATTCAAATCATATCAAAACAAGAGAACTGAAATCATTTTATAAATGAACTTGCATAGACCAATCGAGTATGGTGGTTATAATAGCAGATCCAAAGGATCATCTTGTACCATGTAAGTTTATATAACAACTGTTTAATCTTTTGGTTAAATCATGAACATATTCTTGTAATCTTGTTGGACATACTTTAAAGGCTGCCCAACAACATTATGGGCTTAAAGTTTGTAACCCAATAAGCTTTAAAATCCCGCTGACCCGACTCATTTTCATATTTTAATGCCCTGTATTTTGACTCATTTTCTCCACATTTTCTTCAGCAATGCAGCTGCTCTTCCAACCAACTTTGTTGTTTGCAGGTTCTTATTTTGTTGTATAATCTTCAGCATTGCCTCGTATTTTCCAGGTAGATGTGGCAACATTTAGACCTTTAGAACTGCCAGGCGGTGGCCTATGCATCAATCCGTCTTTTAAAAATTTGGATTTGAAGTATTGAAGATATAAATCAGGTTATGACAAACAAATTAATGGACCTATAACACTATATTATTTGAATATTGAAAAACCAAACTAATTTTTTGAGTTGAGTTAATTATGCATTTAGTATTCAAATTATAATTAAATTTTCAATTCTTACAATTAGATATTTAGATTTTCTTTTATCCATCAATTTGCACGAGAAAATAACATTGTTAGTCAAATAGATAATGTGTATAAAATGGTTGAATAAAATGTCACATGTTTCAAAATATCAAGTCAACATGCCACCATCTTATAATTTTATAAGTAAAATACTCAGACATCCTTAAGTATTTATCAAAATTACATAGAAGTCTATCAATTTTCATAATGAACACTTTGTTAAAAAAAATTTTCATTGAACACATAAGTCCTGTCGTTACTTACTGTCAATATTTCAATTAGTTTGATGACATAACAATATTTTTAAAACAATTTTTTTCTTTATTAATTTTAAAAATTATCATTAAATAAATTATAATTTTTAATTTTTTCAAAAGAAAATTTTTGACCACCCGCTATCGACGATTGGGCTTCCCAAGGGAACACCAGATCTGTTGCTCCCCTAAGAGCCCCAACGAGCATCGTTCTGGTGCTCTCTAGGAGAGCACAAGGTGGAGAAGGGTGGTCGACCGGTGTAAGAAGCTGTCGGCCGACCTAAGGGAAAGAAATGGTCTGTTCATGTGCTCTTCATTGGTGTTTGTCTTTCCTGATTGCCTAGTTTTTGTTTAAAGGCACTTTGGATACTACTTATTCTTGTCAAGCAGTTTGGATGTAATAACTCTTTTCCACCCAAAGCTGTCTTTATGTTCTGAGGAGTTTTCTTCCAAATCAGTTTAAGACTCATTTTGGCGTTCATGCTTCAGTGCATCAATAAAAATCACTTTTCAAAAAAACTATTTACTATTTAACATTAACATCGTTTTGTACTTGAATATTTGACTCATTAGTTGGTGTATGATCTTTTAGTTGGTGCATGATCTTTTAGTTGGTGCATGATCCCTCGTCTAAAGAGCAGAGTTCGAATCCCCCTTTTCCTAATTAAAAATAAAAAAAAATATTAACGTTGTTTAGACATTTGGGGCAGAATGTCTACTTTATTGGACATTTTCAACAATATGCTTAAGACACAATCTCACATCAATAATTAAGTCAGTTGAAAACATACAGTCATATTTATTGAAAAAACAATAATTATAATTGTTGGAAATAGATAATTGTGTTTGTTGAGAATAGATCTATCACTAAATTGACACATAAAAAATAACAAACAAAAATTTCTCACTTTTTTCTTAATATTTTTCAGATTTCTTATCATTTTGCTATAGAAAAATTTTATAAAAAGTTTGGTAATCTTGCCATACATCTGTGGCTTGTCAATAGATTGATTTCATCAATGTAAAACATAGTCAATCACTATGTTTCATTATATCCTTGAGGTTTATCACCCGTAACTTTTTTACACAATATCAATAAGGACAAATAAAAGTTTGTGTACCATAACATTGATACATGCTTTCAAGTCATTTCATTATGTTTTCGATTTTGTGTTTTATCACATTTGTTGTATAATCTTTACTTGCCATTTTTTTTCAAAAGAAAGAAGAAAAACCATATTGGTCAGAAAAACCTGCAACAAATGCCAAACCCTTGAATTGATAGGATTGCAATAATAGGTTGAAATTGATGTGACTGCCTCTGATTGTGAAGCAAAAATTACAAGATGACAAGACTGAAACTTCAATTCAAGATTTTCTTTTTAATAGCGAACTTCAAGTTCAAGATGCTAGCTTAAGAAGGAAAAATCTAACAAGTAAAGGGAAGTTCAAAATGGTCAAGTCAATCAAAATAGAGGTATAAATTTCTTATAAAAATCATGGGAGACTGCCTAGTTCAAGTTTTTTTCTAGCTGCAACTACTCCATTCAAACAAAACTATATGCCTCTTTTTGGAATGAAAAATTTTAATGTCCCAAAAACAAAAAAGAAATGAAGGATTTTAATGTGTTCTATTGAAAAAATTTGAGCAAGGCAATTATAGTTTCCCCAGCATTCTGAATCCTTCTTTTCCCCTAATCTCTAATTAAGAAAATAGAAGTTGTTAGAAGAAAAGAAACACTTAGCAATTTGGCCTAGAGAGTTTGTTTTTACCTGGATGAAGATACACCAAATACATATGTTATTGCATAATTATCGGTTGCTGTTAGGTTGAACCTAGCTCAAGCGTATACAAGGAAATGATAGAACTTGATATCAGTTCAGGAACGATTTTAACAGTGCCAAATATTCATAAAATTCATAACATTTCTACCTAATCAATAGCTTTTGATATATTTTTTTGTTATCTGATCAATGTAGTAGGGCTTTTATTTTTCCCAAAAAAGCAAAACACTAGGGATTAAGCTTAAAATCTGTCTCCCAACCTCAACTTGTAATATACTAGTGTTGACCTAGCAACTCTTCAAGCTGACTCGCAAAAGTTCAAGCTCAAATTACTAGTAATAATGGATTTAGATTATTATTCAAGTTGAACAATCACATTCAGATCTAACACGATATGTGAGGTATCACAAAACTTTTGAAGTTTCATGCATTTTTCAATATGTATCCCTTGCCTAACCAATTGGTTCTAGGGCATACACTTACAATATAAAGGCATCAAGTTGATAACTAATCAAGTTTTTGAAATACTTCACTTTCATCATCCTATCTGTCATGCCCCAAACCCAAGGTTTTGAGACCTAACAGACGCCACATACTCATGAGATAAATCCCATAAGCATGTAAAACAATATCTTACTAAACTAAATGTAATAACTGCAAAATCTCTTTAAATTTTTAGATTTTACTGAATGTCAAATCTCTAAATAATACAATATATATATAATGCTCTAACGTGTACAAATTTCTCATCTAGTTATCATATCTTAACAAATTTAAAACCGAATACTTACATCAAAACTTATAAATATCAAAACACATGCACAAATCTTGCTAACCAAAGCTCTCATCGAACAAGTCTAATCCCCACATATGAATACGTGTTGAAATCTATAAAAATGATAAGGATTATAAGAATGAGTACAACCACTCAGCAAGTAACTAACATCTCTTTAGCCGGATTAAGCATGCTAAAAAACATTTAGGCTGAAATTATTAATACATATATAAGTATCAAAACAAAATTTTGGATAATCTCATTCAAAGTCATATATTTCAAAATATCTACTTTCAGATAACAAAACAAATATATTTAATAGATATTTAAATTTTAGTGGTGTCTTGTAACATGCTACAACCACATTTAACTCCTGCGTCATAGGTAAAAAATAGAACCACAATTAACCTCGGTGGCATGGGTCAGAAGTATATCAAAAGCAACCATTGGCTACACTAAACAGATATCACAAATACCACTATTTTGTAACCGATGGTACGATTGGGAGATCGATCTCCAATCACAAAATACATGTCGACATGGCCAACATTTAACCCTCATTGGCAAGGTCAAAGCATAGCCATACTAGGAGACAAAACAAAAATATATATTTTTAGATTACCCAAATTTTATAAAATAGTATATATAATTTCTCAAACATATCTCATACACCTCAAAAGCATATTCGTTTCAGACTAAATATTTATGTTTATATTAGCGAAATCATATATGCGTACATTACACAAAGTCATATATAAATTTCAAAATCAGAAATCACGCTTTGCATAAGCCACATTCTAAATCTAACATAGAAACTCATATACATATACATTTTGCATGCTCAACCTGATTTTAATAAATTATAGGACAAAATATCATATATCATGCACAAATTCACATTGAGGCTAATTTTTTTAGGATGTGAAAACATCGAAGAGATATCAGTCACTTACCTGAT
Source organism: Theobroma cacao (assembly GCF_000208745.1). Lineage (NCBI taxonomy): Eukaryota > Viridiplantae > Streptophyta > Magnoliopsida > Malvales > Malvaceae > Theobroma > Theobroma cacao. Next base: position 3,958,846 of record NC_030856.1, read on the forward strand.
TCTCTAAACCAAACTCAAAGGATAAAAAATCAAAAACCTCTTGAGGCCTCTTAATTCAAAGTACTCGGAATTAGAAACCAACATTGCAATCTTATCAAAAGGAATTTTAACTTTCTGCTGGTCATTTTAGGGCATTTAAGGTGTAACACCTCTTTCGCTAACCAAAAATCAATTTAATTCATTTAATAAACATAAAACATTCAGAATTTAGAAACTCATAGATTATAGTACAAAATCAGTAACAATATGTTGGTCCCAATAAATGTGTTAGAAAGAGGGTGAATAGCACTTTTTGGCTCTTTACAAAGGTTACCTTCAAATTGGGGACAAAAGCAAGATAAAAGAGAAATTTAAAAATGAAAGATAAACTAAAACAAAGAAGACAATACACAAATATTTATAGTGGTTCGGTTCAAGACTTACATCCACTACCTTGATTGTTCAACCAAGGATTTTTCAATCAATCCACTAAGAACGGTGAAATTCACAAGCTTTCACCAAACTTTTACAATGGCTTTTACTAGGCTTAGCCAAAACCTTTCACAATAGTTTTCATCGGGATTAACTAAAACCTAACACCTAACTTTTCATGACTAAGTTAGAACCTATACTCAATCAAGCAATCATAGCTTGAATCAATCCCTTAGAGTGACCCATTCACTCTAAGAATACAAGGAGAAAAGTGATAAGAGTGTACCTATGATCACAAGGTTGATCTAAGTGGTACAAAGTGAAGTGCAGATCATAATTACAAAGATAGGAGTTGAGTGCAGTAAATGAGCAGAGAGTATTTGTTGGTTTTTGAACTCTTGTTGGATTTGGAAGCCTTGATTTCATTTCTAGCCATTGAGAGCCTTTTAAATACTTGAAAAATCAGCTCTTAAAGGTGTTAGGCAGTTTTTGATCGTTGGAAATAGTTTGGTGGCAGTTTTGGCCGTTAATCTGTCTTCTAGTGCTCAATTCAAATTTTCTGACAGAATGATCTTAGTCGATTAACTGCACTCTTAGTTGGCTAAGTTGTCTCTGTCTTCTAATCCTAGTTTTTGGCAATGAGCTCTTAGTCGATTAAGTTGTTTCTGTCTTGAAGTCCAGATTTTTGGCAATAGACTCTTAGTCGACTAAGTCTTCTTTGTTTTGCAATCAACTCTTGAACCAATCAACTTTATTTTTAAATTTTAGCTAACTAACTCTCATCATCATCTGGCTAAGAGGCTTCTATTTTGTGACTCAATTGTAGCTCTTTCTTCTTTGCTTGTTTAACCAATTAACCCATCTTGTAATTGAACAAGCATCTTGATTTGCTTACAAATACCAAATTTATTAATGAATTTAAGCTTTCTTCTGCACACTTAAACAATAAAATTAGACATCAATAAATGAGAATATTTTGTTATTATCAAAAACATATAGAGTCAACATTCTCTCTCTCTTATTTTTTATAATCACGAAACGCTCCTAAATTAAGAATGTAATGTCTATATTCAATATGAATGCTTCAAATCTTTATGCATAATGAGGTGTTCCCCCTTAGTCAATGCATCTACTTTTCTTTACATAATATTCAACAAAGGCAAAACTAAGTATCACACACATAAATTAAACATGAATACCTATTTAACTCTATTTGATTTAGTCTTCATTCTCTTTTTTTTTTCTTTTTCATCACTAAACAAGATATTCAAAACTCCCCCTTAATGAATGCATCTAGATTTTTCTTTAATCTTTAAATCAGACTTTAATGAATAAGAATCATAAGCACTCATATACTAAAATCATACAAACTTATAGATATAATTCAACAACTTCAAGAGTCAAGCTTGTGTCTATGTAGAAACAAATGTATTGGAGTTAAATCATTTCAACAAATTGTCAAGGACTACTCAAATAATGTTCAAGCAAATTTGATCATTTTGTCATAATCAAAACTATAATAATTTTAAAGTTAACAAATATGAGCTTGTGTGAATCTGCTTTAAATACAAATCAAAATTTAAATTGAATATTTTTAATAAAATTTTTTAAAATATTTTAATTTGAAAATAATTTATCAAATAAATATTTATTATACAAAAATTCACTAAAATTTAAATTGCTTAATTTTCTGAAGTTTCTAGCAAAATAGGTTGAATATAAGTCAAGAATAATTTTTAAAATATTTAAAAATAAATTTTTATAAATTCTGAAATTTCAGATTTTTATGACCATTTGGCATAGTTTGATCACTTATAACTCTTAACCCGAATTATTTTCAGTAATAAAATCAACATCAATTTGAAGTATTCATATCATACTACAACACCAGAATTTGTTTTGATTAAAAAGAATACAAAATTCTCAAGTTTCGAAAACCAAAATTCTAGAAATCATCACAAAAATACCTAGATTTCTGAGTTTCCACTATCAACAAGCCTATTTTGAAGCTTTAATTCTTTTAACACAGGAAGCTTCTAATCGAGCCATTGATGCCAACTTAAACATCTCATTTCATACTACAAAAGCTCTCAAAGAAATGACCAAAAATGTTACCGGAATATAAAGTTCCGGTAACTCAAAGTTGGGTTGTTAAAACTATTGAAAATCAGGTTTCTAATTAAATTTAAAAATTTGTATCTTCCAAACTACAAAGCCAAACGAGATGTTATAAAAATCATTGAAAAGAACTTTTCAAAACCTTTCCATTGGTGCCCATCATGCCACCAGAAAGTCATAGGAAGAATACCAGGTTTAAATAAAAGTAAAGAAAATATGAATAATTTAAGACATTTGTGCCTAAATTATGAAAATACAACCCTAAACATACCTTAATCAGTAATCCCTTGAATACTTTTTCCTTTTCTTTGTCTTGCTTCTTCCCTGATGTTTAAGCACTTCTGACTGTCTATCGTTTAGTTATGATGAAATAAACTGATCTCTACTATTTTTTTTTAAACGTGATTTAGTGAGTTGTTATTAAGTAAAATAAACTGACTTTAATCTCATTAACTTAAACATGATAATTAAAACTGACATTAATTAAACTTTTTTATTTACTTAAAGATCCTTATTTTATTCTCTTTTTATTAATAAACTTAAAATTATAACTGCAATTATAAAAAATTGAATTTATATTATATTTATTTGTTTAATATAGATTATAACTTTTTATATAATTAATTAAGTAGGATATTTTTTAGGGTATTACACTGTCGTCTTGACAATGGAAACTATGAGCAGGCGTGATAGACCGAAGTTTTTTTAGTTTAAGGTCAACCATGTCATATATCACGGACCATTGCAGAAACAATAATGAAAATGACATTGTTTTGCTGCTACTTTGAACACAAACAAAAAAGGAAGACATTTTAATATCTTTTCATTGACATTTGATGATTCGATCAGGTCTGTCCTTATAGGTATTGCCTTAAGCAGACTGCTACACAACGAAGCTGCCTTTCATCTTGGAATTATTTCGTTTGTATAAACCATGGAAAAAGAAAGATCAAATTTAAAAAAAAATTCTAAAAATATTAAATTGTGATGAAGAGAATAGGGATGAAGGTGTAAATGATGGTGCTAATTTTGTCAAATTAATTTACCTTTTTACCTACATTGGTAGGCTGAAAGTGGTAAGTATGATGCAAATTAGGTCTTTCTCTAAGACCCCCTTTTACCTAAGTAGGCACCCTGACACTTACTGTTTATCATCTTTCTTTCTTTTCATTAAATTCGTTGTTCAAAATCATTACTTAGAACTGAGATAAAATCTCTTTGATTAACCCAGAACCAAATATGGATGAAGATGGACTTTGTTTGCATCATTAATTTATTGATTCTTTTGTTCTTTTTTTTATGTTCTTAATTGGGAGGTCAGTCTTTCATGAGTTCTATGAGATTTTCTCCTTTTTGAAATTTTATTCTATTCAGTTCTGTCAAATATAAAATTTGACAAGTAATTTTTTTACTTTTAGTTTTCCTTTGACAAGTAGATTCACATGGGCAAGTGGGATAAAATGACCTTCCACTCTATTTCTAGTTCTTGCAAGTCAACCTTGGCAGCTCTGTTATTCTTATGTGTTCAATGCTGAAAATACCTATAGAAGGCAGCAGTGGGCTACCGTTTCATTTTAATAGTTAAATGAAGAGATCTCTGGCAAGCATTTTCTTTTCCATTTTGATGATTAATCAATATGGAGTTCTCATTTGCAGCTAATATGATAACTCCGGCATGTGGGAAAAGTAAATAATCACAACAAATGGACAAAGTGAAAGAAAAGTCAAACAAGCTAAAGACACCAAACGACATAGGTAAAGAAATAAAACAGCAGCTAAAGTCTTCTTCTATTTCAACTTATCGAGATTCATCACCTCTGTTGCTGCAAAATAAAGCACCAGATTTCAATAATACTTCATTGTCATCAGTATGTGGTCACAATGGAAACTATGAACACGCGTGATACACCGAAATTTTCAGGAGTTTGAGGTCAACTATGGCATATATCATGGACCATTGCAGAAACAATTATAAAAATGACATTGTTTTGCTGCTTCTTCGAAGAGAAAAAAGAAAGAAATATTTTAATGCTTTTTCATTGGCATTTACGTGATACTCAACATTTCACATTTGATGTAAATGTGATTGTTAAGATCTATGTAACAATCCAAGTCCACCACTATTAGCAAAATTTAAGTTTTTGAGGGTCATGTGGTTTACACTCAAAAAAACTGCTGGGCAATAATTGGACTTAGATCGTTATAAATAGTATCAGAGCCTACTCCTGTCCAATGTGAGCTTTCACATTACTCTGGTGAGATCTTGATCTTGTGGATGTGCAATGTGAGATCTTAATCTTATGGATGTGATGTGTGGCCTTGATGAAGACATTAAGGATTTGAGTGGGTGGAATTGTGATACTCAACATTCCACATCTGATGTGAATGCGATTGTTAAGATCTATAAACAATCCAATCCCATCATTACTAGTAACTTAAACTTAAACTGTAGTTTAGGCTCAAAAAAACTACTGAGCCACTGGTTTGACTTGAATCGTTATAATTTGACTATTCGATTAGGCAGACTACTACACAAAGAAGCTTCCTTTCATTTTGGAATTATTTTTTGTATGTACAAACCATTGAAAAGAAAGATTGAATTTAAAACATGCTAAAACTATTGGAATTATTTTGTATGTACAAACCGTTGAAAAGAAAGATTGAATTTAAAACATGCTAAAACTATTAAATTGTGATGAACCTGTAAATAATGGTGAAAAGAAAGATTGAATTTAAAACATGCTAAAACTATTAAATTGTGATGAACGTGTAAATAATGGTGCTAATTTTGCCAAATTAATTTACCCCTTTTCTGCATTGGTAGGATGGAAATGGAAAGTATGATGCAAATTAGGTCTTTCTCTAAGACCCCTTTCACCGAAGAGGCACCCTGGCACTAGTTTATTATCTTTCTTTGTTTTCATTAAATTCGTTGTTCAAAATCATTGCATAGAATTGGGATAAAAACTTATCTGGATTGGTGGACAACTAGTAAAATCTTTTTGATTAACCCAGAACCAAATATATGGATGAAGATGGACTTTGTTTGCAAAATAGTACTCATTAATTTCTTGCTTCTCTGTTTTTTTGTTTTCTTAAGTAGCAGGAAAAGCTTGTTTGGTAGGTCGATCTCTCATGATTACTATGAGATTTTCCTTTTATTGAAATCCTATTATATACAGTTTTGTCAAATACAAATTTTGACATTTATGTTTTTTATTTTTAGTTTTCTTTTCATACGTATATTCAAATGATCAAGTGGGATAAAATGACCTTCCACTCTATTTCAAATCCTTGCAAGTCAACCTTGGCAGGCCTGTTCTTCTTCTGTGTTCAATAACTGAAAATACCTATAGAAGGAGGCAATTGGCTACCGTTTCATCTTACTAGTTAAATGACGAGATCTCTGGCAAGCATCTTCTTTCCCATTTTGATGGTTTTATCAATCATGGAGTATTCATTTGCAGCTGACATGATAAGTCTGGCACAATCTGTCAGTGATGGTGAGAGGTTGGTTTCTTCATCCCAACGCTTTGAATTGGGATTCTTCTCTCCTGGAAACTCAACGTTCAGGTTCCTTGGGATATGGTACAAAAATATTCCAAAGGCAGTTGTGTGGGTTGCAAATAGGAACAGGTCAATTGCTGGTGCACATGGAGTTTTAACAGTCAATAATGATGGAAACCTTGTGCTGCTTGACGGAACAAACAGCACTGTTTGGTCTTCAAATGTCTCTAGAAAAGCAGAAGTGCCAGTGGCACAACTTCTAGATTCTGGAAACTTTGTTATTAGAGACAACAAAACCATGCAACATGATGAAAGCTATCTGTGGCAGAGCTTTGATTACCCGTCAGACACACTGCTGCCAGACATGAAGCTTGGAAAGAACTTAAAAACTGGAAAAGAATGGTTTTTAACATCTTGGAGAAGTGCTGATGATCCGTCTCCCGGAAACTTTACTACCAGACTTAGCATTCAAGGATTGCCTTCTATAGTTACTTATATGATATCAGCAAAAGTGTACCGCAGTGGACCGTGGGATGGATCTAACTTTGGTGGTACTCCAGTGTCACCTAACTTGGTCTCTTTATCAACTGTGGAGCATCGTGAGGATGAGATCTACTATAAGTATCAGCCTTACAATAATCCGATTATTACACGATTAACTTTAAACCACTCAGGTTCCATCCAGCGTCTTATATGGAATGAGAGGCACACTGAATGGGGGATTGTCTACTCAGCACCATATGACCAATGCGGCCGATATGGCCAATGTGGTGCAAATGGAATTTGCAGCATCAACAAGACACCAATTTGTGAGTGCCTGAAAGGGTTCAGACCTGACTCAGAAGGACTAGATGCAAGTAATCATAGTTGGTCTACAAGGTGTGTAAAAAAGCGGCCATCAGATTGTCAAAAAGGAGAAGGGTTTCTAAGACTTGTTTGGATGAAATTGCCTGACTTGATAGATTTCAAGTTCAATGAGATTATGAATCTTAAGGAATGTGAGGTGGAGTGCTTGCAAAACTGCTCTTGTAGTGCTTATGCAAGCGCAACCTTAGATGGACGTGAGAAGGGCTGCTTGATGTGGTATGGTGACCTGATTGATATGGAAGACCGATCAGGAAAAGGCAGGGGACCAGATATCTATGTAAGAGTACCATCTTCAGAACTAGGTAAGTAAATTATGAGAACTATAATGTTCATCATTGTTTTCAATTTTTTTTTTGAAATTTGTTTTCACATTGTTTTTTTGCATAATTTCATCTGCAAGCAGCCTTGGTCCTGATAACAATCTTGTGTCTGCAACATGAACTCTAATCATTTGCCTTATTGTAGAAACAAATAAGTTGAATCATCTTGATAAACCCCTAAAGCACATCACATTGGAAAATTTACATCAGACTATTGCCCTGCCACAGTTAATGGTGGAAACTAAAATAAACCCTGACTTGTTACTCTGTATAAAGGAAACAAATTTCTTTAATAAAGGTGTTAGGCCTAAAGAATGCTTTAGCAAAGGTTCCTATGTTACCCATTAGTATTGTTGAAAAAAAAATTGACAAGGTTCATTTACTTGAAGAAAATTATTGGCTTGACTTGATGTTATCTCTTTCAGGATCAGTTGGTGCTTCAAAAGAAAAGAAACGAGTAAAGATCATCATAGTAGCTTCAATCATTTCTGGAATGATTGTGTTGGGCTTGGTGTCCTGCTTTGTCCTAAGGAAAAAATGGAAAAGAGGTAAGCATATGTGTTTGACTTTGCTCTTTTGTTTTATGATTTTGTTTTATTCAAAATTTCAACAAGAAAGACAGATGATTTTCTTGGACATTTGTCAGTTTCAGTATCTGGCTATGCTTTAAATGACAAGAAAAGAACAAAGACCACCAAACTGCTTTCAGTCATTCCTGGCATGAATATCTTGGCCGCTCTGTTCTCGTACATTACGAAGAAAACATGGAAAGGAGGTAAGAAAAATGCACACTACATTACCGAATCATCATCACTAATTTTCAAATACGTTTATTCTTAGAGGCTAAAGTGTCAGAATAGGCCAAGAGAGCTGCAAGGAGAATGTAGAAGTGCCTTTGTTTGATTTGGTTTCCATTGCTACTGCTACCAATAGTTTCTCCCAGGAAAATTTAATAGGAATTGGGGGATTTGGTCCTGTTTACAAGGTAAGACTCATTACTTCTTGCCATCCAATGAGCAGAAAAGTTTCAGCGACTTTTTGCATCTTAAAATCCAAGAGTTATAAGCTGTAAATTCTGTATAAGCAACTTGCAGGGCATCCTTCCAACAGGAAAAGAAATTGCTGTAAAGAGGCTGTCAAAGAATTCAGGACAAGGTGCTGAAGAGTTTAGAAATGAAGTAGTTTTAATTGCCAAACTTCAGCACAGAAATCTGGTCGGGCTCTATGGCAGCTGCATACAGGGAGAAGAAAGGGTTTTAATCTATGAATATATGCCCAACAAAAGCTTGGATTATTTTATCTTCGGTTTGATTTCTTCACCTTTCATGCATCCTATCATTACATAATCTTTGATTACTCAATCTCAAGTACAATAAGCTCAAATAGCGTTGGAAAGCCCTAATATGAAGTCATGGAAATGGCGTGCAGATCATGACAGGAGAGTATTATTGGCATGGCAGAAGCGCTTTGACATTATTATGCAGATTGTGAGAGGACTTCTGTATCTGCACCAAGACTCTAAGCTCCAAATTATTCACAGAGATCTCAAAGCTAGCAATATTCTGCTAGATAGTGATATGAACCCCAAAATTTCAGACTTTGGCTTGGCAAGAACTTTTGAAGGGGATGACAAAGTATCAGAAACCAAGAGAGTTATTGGAACATTGTAAGTTCAATCATTTGTGATCATAGCCTATTAGCATTCCAAAGGGCTTACTCCTGATATTTCCATGCAGTGGATATATGTCTCCAGAGTATGCAGTTAATGGTAAATTTTCAGCCAAGTCTGATGTTTTCAGCTTCGGTGTACTTCTGCTAGAGATAATAAGCGGCCAAAAGAATAGAAGTTTCCATCATCCTGATCACCACCATAGCCTATCCGGCCATGTAAGTATACCGAATGATTTTGTAGCCTTTTTGTTCCCTTTCATTGCAGCTTATCTCATGACTATTATTCTAGGCATGGTTGCTGTGGAATGAAGGCAGGGCCATGGAGCTGGTAGATGCCTGTTTGGAGGATTCTATTGTTGAATCTCAAGTTCTTAGATGTATTCAAGTGGGATTATTATGTGTTCAAAATTTTCCCAAAGACAGGCCAAAAATGTCATCTGTAAATTTTATGTTGGCAAATGAAGAAGCAATGTTGCCTCATCCTAAAGAGCCAGGATTCTTCACAGATACAAATTCCAAAGCAAACACACCAACAAGAAAGGAAGAATCGGATACTGTAAATGTAGTGACTATCACAATGGTGGGAGGAAGATAGAAATTTAGCAGTAATTTAAAAAAAATATATTATATCTTGTTGCACAACTTATTGATTATATTTTAGCATTTAGGTCAAAGAAACCATCAATTATCAATGTAAAGACCCAAGCCCAAGTAACTCTAGTTTAGTAACTTTTTAAAGTTAAATCACGTGATCCTCTCAAAAGGTCTAGTATAATATAGATTATTATTACAATCTCAACCATTCAAATATTTGATATCAAGATCACATATCATAATCACAATTAAATCCAACTCAACAAGATCAAAATCTCACTACCACAACATGGATGCTCCTACCAAGCTAGTGAATTTCATAAACTAACCTTTCCAAACTCAGTTTCATAAATTTTGAAATCTCAATTATTACGTAATCAATATTTAAGTTTTTATTTGATTTAATTTATTATCTTTGAGACTTTAAATAGGTTGTAATAGTTTATTTATACATTCAGACTCTTATTATATGTAATCGATAATTAAATTTCTATTTTATTTAATTTCTATCTTTTGGAGATTTGGGATTGGATTGTAATCATTTATTTATACGAATATAACTCGTAAAATTGTCAATGTGACTTTGATTGAGGGATTTTTTTGTCCAAAGGATAGATAGATGACTTCGTATTACGTCAAAGTAATATAATCGTATCATGTCTCGGTTTAAGAATACAAGAGTAAGTTCTTTTGTTTCATATGCTGCCATTTCAATGGAGTATTATATTATGAAAGTCCAAAACTTAGTAAGCAAGTAAAATGAGGCCATTCAATCAGATAAATTCTCTACCACCTAAACCAGATGAATGATACAAGTTAATCTGAATGTGTGGCTTTACGAAGGTAATCAGGACAATCCAATTGAAAACTTTGCGTTTTGGATGACTTGTAAGAAGAGTTATAAGAGTAACAACATGATGGAAGTCAAAGCAATTTAGCAGCTTCTTGTGGTCAGACTTTCCTGCTCTGTATAAATTTGACTGTTGATGTTTTGTTTCAGGGCTTGAACATAGTCTAATCATGCAAAACTTTAACCAAATATTATTTAATTACTGCAAACATTTTCAATGCTAATCCCATGAAGAAAAGAAATTTTATTTCAAATAAATGGTAGTTCACGAAATCAAAGAGTTATCTCAATCCGTGAGCTCATAACTTTTCATTAAGATTATCTCAAATATAAATCTTTGTTTGCATTAAAAATTACATATTTACACTCTAATATTGGAAATTTTTTTAAAAAAATTTATAATAAAATCCTCCTCCATGACTAGTTGGACTTAAGAGTCGCTTTGGTTTGTGTGAGTTTACTTATAAAGAATCTTTTTTTCAGATTTTTTATTTTTGGTGGACTAGTAAGTCATGACAGAAAATGAAAGTTATATATTTGTTTAATCATAAAAGCCCTATGGCAATTTCTTTATGAACTTGGATATTAATTAATTTTTTGCTTATGGTAAAACCACTTCACAATCAAACATTGGGTTGCATTATTCCCAAGAATCTGATCATTTGCTAACTTCTTCCCTCTGGAAATTATAATGGAGGCTCATCAATTCTTCCACTTCTTTTGTGCCTTGATTTCTCTTTCAGAAATCTTTCGTTTTTCCATTGCTTTGGATACCTTACTTGAAACACAGTCTATGAGTGATGGTGAGACTTTAGTCTCCTCAGGCCAAAGCTTTGAGCTAGGCTTCTTTTCTCCTGGCAATTCCAAGAACAGATACTTGGGGATATGGTACAAGCAAACCCCAGAGACGGTAAGTTGGGTTGCAAACAGAAACAACCCGATAACTGGTTCACATGGTTTTCTAACTGTTACCAAAGCTGGACTAGTTCTTTCCAACCAAACAAAGAGTGTTGTTTGGTCTTCAAATACAACCAAAGTGGCAGAAAGTCCTATCGCACAGCTCTTAGATTCTGGAAACTTTGTTGTTAAAGACAATGCCATGGCGAGCTCTGATTCTTCTGAAAGTTACCTATGGCAAAGCTTTGACTATCCATCCAATGCCTGGTTACCCGGCATGAGGATCAACGATGACTTCAACAAAGGTTTGACGTCGTGGAAAAGCCTGGATGATCCGTCTCTAGGGGACTATACTTGTAGAATTGAAAATCCTGAGTTACCTCAACTGGTTGTAGGTATGGGATCAGTCAGAATGTTCCGAACTGGGTACTGGAATGGACTTCGGTTCAGTGGACTCCTTCCATTCTCTGATCCATATTTTACCCTCAAGTTAGTATTCAACAACGATGAATTGGAGTATATGTATCAACCTGAAGCCCATTCGGTTGATAGGATGATAAGCCTTGATAATTCTGGTCTACTTCACTACTATGTGTTCAATAATGTAACCAGAGAATGGGCCATAATCTACACAGAACCAAATGATGTTTGTGACAGTTATGGGCGCTGTGGAGCCAATAGCATCTGCACAGTTCAGAAAGAACCAATTTGTGAGTGTTTCAGGGGGTTTACACCTACAAAACCAGCGGAATGGGAACTGCTTAACTGGTCCAGTGGATGCAGAAGGCGAATGCCACTGATCTGCCAGAACGGATATGGATTTTTAAAATTTTCAAGGGTTAAATCGCCTGACTCGTTGGAGTTCTGGCTGAATAAGACTATGAGCACAAAAGACTGCGAGAAAGAGTGCTTGAAGAACTGTTCTTGCACAGCTTATGCTAATTCAAACATTACTGGCAAAGGACATGGCTGTTTGATGTGGTTCGGGAATCTAGTTGACATTCAAGGTTTCACTGAAGAGAATAGAGGCCAAGATATCTACATACGGCTGCACGCTTCTGAAATTGGTAAGTGCAGCTTTATGACATTTTTCTTATATTAGTTACTGGAGTCACAGATTGCAAGGATAAAGGTACATGCAAGAAGGTTATTTAGTTTTATCTTTATGAAATATTGTACGGTGTTCAAGACTTACTGTTGCATTGGGTTGTGATAGAATTAAAAAAGTGGAAAGCAAAGCTCTGATTTATGTATTTGAAAAACAAGAAACTGTTCAACAAAATGATCAAATTTTATCATATTATCGAATGTTCTAGAACGGTTCAGTGATTCACATGCGAGAAAGAGATTGTCAGTGATCATAGTAGTATCAGTCATTGCTGGAATCTTGATTGTATGCTTGGTACTCTGGTGCATTATACGGAAGAAGAGAAAAAACAAAAGAGGTAATAGCATACTCATCATCCTCTAATTTCTTTGAACGATCCTTAATAATTTCTAGCAAGGCTCAATATCATTGTTGTATAAAGGCCAACTCTCTTGGTTCGTAGGAATGGAATGCAAGAAGGAAGATATAGAGGTACCTTTTTTTGACCTGGAAACTCTCACTGCAGCTACTGATGGCTTCTCTCCAGAAAAATTGGTTGGAGCAGGTGGCTTTGGCTCTGTTTATAAGGTAATATGATCCATGGTTTTCTTTTAATTGTCAAAAAGTAATAAAGTACTATAAAGAAAAACATGATGTGTCTGTGATTTAATGACGTATGCAGGGAAGTCTATGTGCTGGACAAGATTGCAGTGAAAAGGTTGTCAAAGAATTCAAAACAAGGTCTAGAAGAATTCAAGAATGAAGTAGTTTTGATTGCCAAACTTCAACACAGGAATCTTGTCAGGCTTTTAGGCTACTGCATTCAAGGGGAAGAAAGGATACTGGTTTATGAGTTTATGCCAAACAATAGCTTGGATTATTTTATTTTTGGTCTGTTTTTCTTGTCCGTTGATCATTGGATTCATCTTGTTTATGTTCCTTTATGTGTCTTTGCAGACCAGCTTACAGATAATACCATTTATCTAACTTTTAAGGGAAAAGAGATTGTCAAGTACTATTGATGCTACTACTGACAAATCATGAGATTTATAAGGGTAGCAATGGTTTGCAGATCCAAAGAGAAGTGCATTATTGCCATGTACAAAACGCTTTGACATCATCATGGGCATTGCACGGGGACTTCTCTACCTTCATCAGGACTCTAGACTTCAAATAATTCACAGGGATTTGAAGACTAGCAATGTTTTGCTAGACCACAACTTAAATGCCGTTATTTCAGATTTTGGCTTAGCAAGAACATTTGGAGGAGATGAAGTTCAAGTAAAAACAAACAGAGTTGCTGGGACATAGTAAGTTGCACATGGTTCAACATTGGTCCAATTGTCTTATTAAGAAATCATATAACTGATATGACTGATACTTCAAGCAGTGGCTATATGTCTCCAGAGTATGCAGTTGATGGAGAATTTTCAGTCAAATCTGATGTTTTCTCCTTTGGAGTGCTTATGTTAGAGATATTGAGTGGCAAGAAGAACAGGGGTTTTACTCATCCAGATCACCACCATAACCTTCTAGGACATGTAAGTTGACTGACTAACAATAATGTCTTACTATCTTATGTCCTGCACTTCTTGTCAATAACTAAATAAATGTTATGCAATTGAACCAGGCATGGTTGCTATGGAAGACAGACAGGGCCTTAGAGCTAATAGATTCATGTCTGGAGAATTCATGTGTTCCATCTCAGGTGCTAAGATGTATTCAGTTGAGTTTACTATGTGTTCAAAAGTTCCCAGAGGATAGGCCTGAAATGTCATGTGTTGTATCCATGCTGGTAAATGAGAAAGACATATTGCCTCAACCTAAACAACCTGGTTTCTTCATAGAAAGGAGACCCAATGATGGGGATGCAAAATCAAAAACAGTAGAATCTGCTTCAAACAATGCAATAACCTTAACTGTGCAGGAAGGAAGATAGAGATTTAGCAGTAACTTTTAGTTGAGGACAATTTTCTGTTGCAATATGTATTACTATATATTTCAGCATTTATTTGGCAACTATGTAAATTAGCTATTAGCTAATATATACTTTTATCTTTTCTTACAAAACACTTATTTTTTTTTAATTTTTTTTTTTAACTGTTGATTACCACTATTGGGTTTTCTGAAGATTCTTTTGCTATCAGTTGGGATTAAATATTATGAACAAAACCAAGTCCAACATGTATTGTATCTGAGCAGATACATATCAAGACAAAAGGACAAAAGGTTCATAACCTTTATTGATGATTACTCGAGATATGATTCTACATATTTAATGCACAAAAAAATGTAAATCTTTTGAAAATTTCCAAGAATTCAAAGCTAAATTTAAAAAACAACTAGACAAGCCATCGAAACTACTTCGATTAAAGCTGTCCTTAACAATCCACCAACTATTCTGAACCGCAACTGTTGTTTCCCACGAACTTTTGTCAACCATGCTCCCAAACCAATCCCACCTCCACCGACAACAAACCAACCACCCACCACTCTACGCGGCCCCACCATACCACCACCAATTCACACCGGCCCCATCAACCTTTTTCCATCATGCACCGAACTCATCCTTCTCGAACACCTAACACCTCCAACCGGCCCCACCCCAAGGTAACATCTTCCAGCAAAACTATGCCATTCCAACGCCGCGACAAACAACGCAGCCCAGCAACCAAGCCTTCAAATATCCACCTGCACACACATACCCACAAGCCATAAACCCCCCACTAAAAACTACCCACCGCGACTGGCGATCATCTCTCCACTCAGTCTACATCTCGAACTTGAGTCGAAGAATCACCAGGCAAGGACTCAAAGAGGTTTTTGATGCTTATGGCAAAGTAAGGGACGTCTTCATCTCCAACAGACAAAGCCAAGCCAAAGTCACCACCTTCGCTTTTGTCAGGTACAAAGAGCTACGAGAGATGGACAGAGCTTGTACCCATGGAAATGGAAAGAGACTCGATGGGCATTATATTGTTGTCAAAAAAGCTGAGTATGGATGGGACCAAAGAAAGGTAAGAACATAACCAAGCCATACTAGACGACCTAGCCAAGCCAACGAAAGCAAACAGCCAGCACAATGACCATCAAAATACCGCACAAGGCCAAGCTCACCAAGAAATGATAGAACTTATCTCCAGGTCCTACAAAGCAGCCTACAATTGCAACCACCACAACCACCACAGCAGCAAGCCAGCTTTAACATTGAGGTATGCCAAGAAGAATTCGAATGGCTCAACCGCAGTACTGTAGGCACACTATCAAGCTACGTCTACCACCAGATCCTTCAAGAGATTTTTGCAGAGGAAGGATATCAATGTGTGAGCAAGCCGATGGGGGGGCAAAAACGTTCTTCTCACCTTCTGTCTCAAGGAAGACCTGAAGGCTTGCACCGAAGAACACAGAGCATGGCTTAACCTCTGGTTCGAATCCATTGTCCCCTGGAAAAATGCAACCCCTCCTGCTGAGAGGCTAACATGGCTAAGAGTTGATGGTGTCCCGATCAACCTGTGGACTGAAGCACTCTTCAGTGAAATTGGGGAACAATGTGGCTCCTTCATCATGATAGATGAGGACACCTACCACCGTCGACGATACGACTTTGCTCGAATGCTCATCTCTGTCAAAAAAACCACTGCTGTTCCCACCTCAGTTACTTTCAAAGCAAATGGAGGAGTTTACAAGGTCCATGTAAAAGAAAAAGATGTGCAAGACATTCCTAAACCCCATAGCTTCGACGGAGCTCCGACGACATCTCACCCCTTAATTCAAACCAAGCAGCACAGTGACAGCGGGCAACGGTCTATTGGATGGGACTTGTCAGAACAGCAGGGCTCGAGTAGAGCAGCCTGCAAAACTCAGAGTGAACACTGTACAAGAACTGATAGCCTCAGGACTGTCCATCTCGAGCCCATCAAAACACGGAGTAGCACCATAACGGCTCCCCCAATCAACCTACAAAACAAAAGTCCCACCCATGCTTCTAGTTTGCAGTCTCCACCCTATCACCAACTAAGCTCACAAAATAACCCCACACAAGTAAACCCACCATCACACAACTCAAGCCAAAAGATATCCAACTTTGTATCATGGCCAATGCTCAAGCCCACCAACCCAACCAACTCAACCAGAAAAGCAAAGCAATCCAAAAAGACAACAGCCTTGAAAACCCAATGAGGTAGCTCAGTAAAAAATAAAGCAGTAGTGTCACTCAACCCGTATGCCCAGGATCTTCACTCCTCAAACAATGACTTTATGCCACTTTCAAAGCTTCGGGCAAAAATAAGAGCGAGAAAAAAGGACAAAAGAGTCATTCTTCAACTCAAGAAGTTAAGAAAACTCAAAAAGTGCCTTGATCCAAAAAAAGAACAAAGTAAAAAAAAAAGGGATCCGGGCAAAGAATCCAGAGGGAGGAAACAACAGAAAAAAAGGAAAGCCCACACGAAGACAAGTGACCTTATAGAACCGAAAAACTGTTCAACAAGTGAAACAGAGAGAAACTCCACTGTATTAGAAGAAGCAAGAAAGACGCTCAACATATGTTCATTACTAGGGCTTGTCTTTGAAAATGATGATGACACAACTATCCAATACTTCTCAGAGTCTCTGGTCGACTCCACCAAGAAGGCTAAATGATTTCGCCAAGTGTGATAAGCGTCTCCCCACTCTTCCACCATGATTAATGTTATCTCATGGAATATCAGGGGCTTAGGATCGAGGATTAAGCGAAGAGTAGTGAAAAGGCTTGTTACCTCCCAAAAAGCAAAAATACTTTTCTTACAAGAGACAAAAAGGAACACTATGGACCCCTTATTTGTCAAATCCTTATGGAAAAAAGAGAGATTTTCTTATGAGATGGCAGCCTCCATAGGTGCGGTAGGTGGACTCATTACCATTTGGTCAGAAGACTTTTTTGAGACCTCCTGTTGTAGTCCAACAAAGATATATCCTTACCTCCGGAATCATTAAACCTGTCAACTTCCCATGTTCGTTTCTGAATATCTACGCACCAAATTGCTCAGTGGAAAGAGCTAGTCTATGGGTTGAAATTTTAGAGCTCAAAAGTCAAATAACGGGGTCTCTGTGTGTTTGTGGTGACTTTAATATCATCAAGACTGTTGATGAGAAAACAAGAGACAACTTGGATCTCACTGGTATGGCTCAATTCTCTGATTTTATCAATGATATGAATCTTATTGATATTCTCCTTTCTGGAGGGTTGTTTACGTGGACAGATAATAGGGAGGCCCCAACCAAATGCCGCCTCGATCGTTTTCTTATCAGCAGCGAGATTATCCTCAGCTTCCCTGCGATTTTACAGAAAATACTCTCAAGATCCCTCTCTGACCATAATCCCATCACACTCATTGTTGACCAAAGGAATTGGGGTCCAAAACCCTTTCGATTATTTTCCCACTGGCTCGAAAATAAAGAATTTGTCGCTTTCTTGAAAAGCACATGGGATTTGATCAATCAAGAAAATAGTGGCTTTGGTGGTCTTTTTGGAAAAATGAAGAGGCTTAAACTCTCAGTAAAAGCTTGGCAACAACAACATCATGCTGAAGATGGGAAAATGATCACCATCCTTGAGAACGACATTGATACCCTAGAAAAAGAAACAGAAAAGAGGGAACTCTCTATACCTGAAAAAGCCAACCACACCAACCTTAAACCAAAACTTTGGCACCTGTACAAACGAGAGGAGCAATCATGGTTACAAAAATCACGGCTGCAATGGACTAAATTAGGTGATCGTAACACCAAGTTTTTCCACATTACAGCCTCAAACAGAAGGAGAAAGAACTCAATCCATCAGATACAGAGAAACTGGACCTTTATCTATGACCCCATCGGCATAAAAAATGAGGTACTCTGTCACTTCAAAACTTTTTTTCTTAGGCAAGATACCTTGAAAATTAAAGAGTTTAATTGCCAATTTAGACAACTCAGTGCTGACCAAAATAGCAACCTTGAAGCACCTTTCACTAAGGAAGAAGTCTATTTAGCCATTCAACAGTGTGATGGGAACAAAGCTTCTGGCCCAAACGGCTTTAACATGGAGATCTTTAAGAAACAGTGGCCACTTTTCAAAGAAAAAATTCTTGCTTTTATGGAAATTTTCTACAGTACCAAGAAATTCAACAAAAATATAAATTCTTCTTTTATTACCTTGGTCTCAAAAATAAGCAGTCCTACTTTGATCTCTCACTTTAGGCCCATAAGCCTTGTAGGTTGCATCTATAAAATTTTAGCAAAAGTTCTTGCTAACAGGCTCAAAGTGGTGATCGGATCTGTCATTGGTGAAAACCAATTTGCTTTTTCCAAAGGGAAGCAGATTCTTGATTGTTACTTAATAGCTAGTGAGCTTATTGACTATATGAAAAAAACCAAAAAAAACGGTCTCATGTTCAAAGCTGATTTTGAAAAGGCTTTTGATAGTGTTGAATGGGACTACTTGGATTTAATCATGCAACTCATGAATTTTGGTCTAAGATGGCGAGGTTGGATCAGGCAATGTGTTACTACTGCTAGCATTTCAATCCTTGTGAATGGCACCACTACTGCTCAATTTTCTGCTCAAAGAGGACTTAGGCAAGGATGTCCTCTTTCCCCCTTTCTCTTCAATATTGTTGTTGAATCTCTTAGCATCCTTCTTAACAAGGCTAATAATCTGGGAGTCTTTGAAGGAGTCAAAATTGAGAGCTCTGACATTGCTATTTCTCATCTGCAATTTGCAGATGACACCTTGCTTTTTTGTAGACCTCACTCTGATCAGATTACAAATATTGCAAGGATTCTACGAATTTTTCAATCAGTTTCAGGGCTCAAAATCAATTTCTCTAAGAGTTGTCTAATGGGCATTGGTATCGATGATTCTCTGTTGAGTTCTTAGGCTTCAATGATCAACTGCAAGGTGGGAGCCCTCCCCACGAATTATCTCAGGTTACCGTTAGGAGCTAATCTTCGCCCAATGGGAACTTGGCAGCCCATCATTGACAAATTTAATTCAAGATTAGCTGGCTGGAAAGGACAATTTCTCTCTATGGGAGGCAGGCTTACACTTATCAACTCAGTTCTCTCAAGCCTCCCCCTCTTTTACCTCTCCATTTTTCGTCTTCCAACCATGGTCAAACAAAAACTTGAAGCTATTCAAAGAAACTTTCTCTGGTTTGGTTCTTCCAAGAAAAAGAAAATTCATTATGTCAACTGGTCCACTGTTAGTAACCCAAAAACTCAAGGAGGATTGGGAATCATTGATTTAGAGCTAAAAAATAGAGCTCTTCTCAACAAATGGCTTTTGAGGTATGCAAATGAGCCTGATAGGATATGGAGGCAAGTTGTATCTGCAAAAAACAAGTTGAAACCGGACTGTTTGATTCCTATTGACAAACCTCACAAGCCTTCCTCCCTTTGGAATCACATCATGAAGCCAATGGACCCAGCAAACAAATATCATGAACTTGTAACCAAAGGGTTTACTCACTCTCTCGGTAAAGGCACCACCATCCGCTTTTGGGAAGACTTTTGGGTTGACGACTCCATTCTGGCCACCAAATTTCCACGCATTTATGTACTGGCAATAAGCAAGAAAGCCACGATTGCTGAATTAGGAAGCTGGGTCGAAGGAAATTGGAGGTGGGATGTTAAGTTAAGAAGGCAGCCTTTTAGCTGGGAGCAAAATCAGTGGAGAGATTTCACTACCTTCATTAAGAATTTTCAACCTCACCCCACTGACAAAGATATAGTGGTGTGGAAGAAAACTACTAGTGGTCTCTACACTTCTTCCTCTTTTATTAAAGCAAGCCATGGTACCCCCCCTAGCTCTACAAGTTTTTGGAAAAATATTTGGATTGGCTACGCTCCCCTGAAAGTTGAAACTTTCTGTTGGCAAACCCTCCATGGGAAAATAGCTACCAAATTTGTTTTGATGCATCGGGGAGTTCTTGCGGTTGATGACGCTAATTGCTCATTTTGCACCTCTCAACTCGAGACTCCTTTTCATGTCCTCTTTCATTGCACCATTGCTTGGAAAACATGGTCTTCTTGTTGTTGCTTATGGGGTATCACTTGGGTTCAACCTGGTGATGTTTTGTCTTTTTTTAAGGCATGGTTTGAACTTCCCATGCCTACAGGCAAGAGAGATACATGGAGAATGCTCTTCTTTGCAACACTTTGGACACTTTGGCTTTGTAGAAATGAGGTTATTTTCAGAGGGAAAAGCTTCAGTCCAAACAAAATGAGAGACATCGCCCTTTTACGCCACATGCTTTGGTGTCGAGGGAAATGGGAACTTGGCCATGTTCCTGTTGACCTATGTCTCATGGAGCCTCTTTGCTCCAACATCAACACTAAAAGGAAGAACCAAAGAATGGCTACCAATTGGTCAACTCCACCACCTAGAACTCTTAAACTCAACACAGATGGCGCAGCAAAAGGCAAACCCGAACTTGCTGGTATTTGAGGAGTGATTAGGGATCACCATGGCTTCATTCGGGGAACATTCTCTGAAAACATTGGTATTGAGGACTCAAATTTTACTGAATTTAATGCCATACGGGAAGGAATCAGCTTATTCTTTTCATCTCCCTGGGCTGCCACTCATTCTCTAGTTATGGAAAGCGACTCTGCCAATGCTATCAATTGGGCGCAACACCACTGCAAAGTCCCTTGGCGGATGAAAAATATTTCGAATGCCATTGAAACTTTCTTGCGTAAAAGCACAAGAATCACTTTCAAGCATGTAATGAGGGAAGCCAATAAGGTTGCAGACGGATTGGCCAAAGCAGGGGTATTAAGAGACTCAAACTTCAAAGCCTACTTTCAAAACCAACAGGGGGAGAGTACATGAACTATTCCTCCATTGCAAAGGCTTTATTATTTTGGTTAACCTTCAACTACCCCTATGTTTTTTCTTTTGAATATGATTTCTCACTTCATCCTCTGTTTGTCATGCTTTGTACCTCAATGCTGGAAGTAGCAGATCTCTTTTTTTGTAATCTGCTACTCTTTTGCATGGCATTCTTGAAGTGCCTTTTGTAATCTCCTCTTGCGAGATCCCTTGTGATTAATAAATACTACCTTTCAAAAAAAAAAACTACTTCGATTAGATTGCAGTGGTGAGTGTTTATCAAATGAATTTCAACAATATCTCACTAACAATGGGATAATTTTCAAAAATATTTATTAACATAATTATTGACTTATAAATAAAAATAATAATGGAAGATATTTAATTATAAATATAAAAATTAAAATTTTTAATTCTTTATTTATAATTAATTATAATTATGAGATAATTATATTACTCTATGTGATTAGGATTTTTTATTTTATTATTAATTTTTTAATTAAAGATGGATAATAATAAAATAGAATAATCATAATTTGACACGAACTAGTAATTATAATTAAATAAATAAATTATTATTTAATTATAATTGTAAGTAAAAAATATTAATTTAATTTTAATTAATTAAATTAAAACAAATTTTAAGAGAGAAATGTCTCTCTTATTTTTATGAGACTAAAAATCACGTTATAAATATATGATTTTGACCAAAATCCGAACCACGAAGATAGCCAAACTCCATCTCTCTCTCTAATTTTTTTCTTCTTGCTTACATTAGCAACTTTCTACCAGCCTCATGCAAATTGTCATAGAATATTGAGAGAAAAGTATCTAGTTACCATCTTGAAAAGTATTCCATACCTAATCTACTCTAGATTTGAGATTGAAAAATCCTTGAAGAATAAGTGATCATTCAAATTGGTCGAGAATTCCAACAATTAGCATGGTGGTGAATTTACTATGATTCACTAGGAGGGGAAAATCAAATATATTCTAAGTACGAAGTTGGTAATATCTCTTACTTTTGATTCTTTTATATTGATGCAATTATTATTTGATTTGCATGATGTATGATTGTGAATTTTTCCTTGTGTAAATTAGATTAATCGCTTCATTGTTCAGACAGACACTGACAGTGGTTTGAAATTTTATCTCAAAACAAGCACTTGTGTCAACTTCCTTGTCTTTATCTGAACATCTCGAATCACAATCTCACCCCTTTCTTGTCAAGCCTTCATAGTTTTTTAATACTTGATCCTCTATCATGTTTAAAACATCTTAAAAACTTACATAGTTATAAAATTCATAGTTTTTTCCCTTACAAAGATGACAAAGTTGTCCCTTGGAGTTATAATTGCAACATACAGGTTTTAAATATGAAGAAATGTTTCATTCCCATTTTATATCTATATAAACTTACATAACTATGTATTTTATGATGGCACCGAAGGACCAGGAAAAAACTACTTTTATAACTATGTGGGGAACCTTTTGTTATAAAGTAATGCCATTTGATTTGAAAAATGTCGGAGCAATTTATCAACAGGCCATGGTGACTCTTTTCCACGACATGATGCATAAGGAAGTCGAAGTATATGTGGATGATATGATACGTTGGAATCGAATTGCATAACCTTTGATCAAAAATGTCATAAATGCCAGATATATGTAGACAAGATCTACACTCATGTAACTTCATTGCATGTTTTGATATCATCATGGCCTTTCTCAATGTAGGGCATGGATGTGATCGGGTTAATAACTCTGAAAGCATCAAAAGGGCATCGATTCATTCTGGTTGTAATCAATTACTTCACCAACTGGGTGGAGGTAGTGTCTTATGCCAATGTGACTCAGAAAATGGTATATAAATTCATCTAAAAAGAGAAAATATGCCGCTATGGTCTTCAATAAAGGATCATTACAGATAATGCTAGTAATCTCAACTGTTCAATGATGGAGGTTTAGGGACTTTAAAGGTGATTTTTGCAAGCATTCTGTTTTCGATAGGCTTTTCCTTTTCTTCATAGAAAATGGTTAAAAGCCTTAGCTTCACTGAGTGAGTTGAATTCTATGATAAATCTTCCACTATCACATTCACTGTTGGCTCCGGAGCTTCTACATAAAATTCAATCCTTGATTTATCCATCATTCTTTGTACCTCCTCTCGGAACGAGTTACAATCTTGAATTAAATGCCTCACACACCCTTTGTGATATAAGCAATACAGACCTTGGGTATTTTTCGAATCATTCATGTAGAAACAGTGTGGCCAAATTTTAAACATGTTGGTTTTTATCAAAACTTCAAGCACTCTTTCCATAGGAGTTTCCACCTCTTAAACATTCCTTTTAATGTACGTATCCCCTTCTATCACACTCACTCCAACTTCAGCATGGTTTGGCAATGGGTTGTTATTAACACCCTATTCTAGCTTTTTTTCAAAATTTAAGAACCCTACCTTAATCAGGCCTTGCACCTTATATTTGAAGGCTATACAGTTCTCGATCGAATGACCTTCAACTCAATAGTGATAATCACAATGAGCGGTAGCATCATACCATTTTGGGAATAAAAGTTTTAATGGCTCTATGTATAAAGGCGCCACCAAATGATTTGAAACCAGTTGTGTGAAAAGTTCAGCATATGATATTGGAATTAGGTTGAACTACACCTTCTCTTGCCTATTTCGTCATCCTCTTGATTCACTAGCTATATTATTAGAAAATGTTGCGAGTTGTGTGGTTGAAACTGAGACAAGTGTAGGAGCAGAAGGGCGAATATTTGCAGGGTAGGGTGTCGTTGGATAAGAGCATATGGATAAGGGTTATGTAAGGCATTTGGCATTGGTGGGTACAAGTATAGACTTTGATAATTATTCTTCACTGTTGGGTAATAAGGGTATGGTTGATATGGTTGGTAAAGGTTGTAAATCCCATATTGTGGTTGTCCTAAAGAGATGGCCCGAGTTTCTCCTTCTTTCTTATTGAAAGTATTCCTTTTCTTCATGCTTGTTGTCTCACTTCCTTCCATTTTACCTTGCTTGATAACACTCTCGATCATTTTCCTCGAAATCATCATATTAGTAAAGTTCGTTGTGGCACTACCGACCAACCGCTCATAGTAAGTTGCTCTCAAAGTATTAACAAACATCATGGTGGTCTCTTTCTCGGTCAAAGGCTGTTGAACTTGAGAAGCTATATTCCTCCACCTTTGAGCATACTCTTTGAAGCTTTTTGTGGGTTTCTTCTCCATATTTTGTAAAGAGAAACGATCTAGAGCCATATATATAACATGCTTATATTGGGCCACAAATGCCCGAGCAAGGTCTTTCCATGTGTGAATTCGATTACGGTCTAATTGAACGTACCATTTTGCTACAGCACCTATGAGGTTGTCTTGAAAGCAATTGATCAAAAGCTTGTCATCAAGTGCATACACAACCATCCTCCTGTAATACATAATTATATGTGTGACTGAGTATTTGGTACCATCATACTTTTTAAAATTCGAAATTTTGAATTTTGGAAGGATGACCACATCTTGTACAAGACAAAGTTCTATTGCGTCCATAGAACAGTACATACCCATCTTTTCTACCATGCACAACCTTTCCTCTAACAGGTCGTACTTCTGATGGGTATCATAGTTATCCTTTAATTCAACGGAACCACACTTAAGTTTTTCTTGTTCTTTCAAATCATCCAAATTAGGCACGAAAATAGGATCTGAAGGACTTGTTCCTCCAATTGACCTTGGTTGAACATAGGTCAAAGGTAGTCTCGTAGGCAAAGACACTCTGAAAAGTGGATATGGGCCCATTTACGGCATAGGGACTAAAGCATTTCTCACTAGTGGTGGGGTAAATCTTGATGGATATGTAGGCTCTACATTGGCCTCCGAAGATAGTATCTCTTCTGGTGTACTAGAACTCCCCATCACTCTCTTTCCTTTATCAGTTGACATTAGCTCCAAAATCCTAGCTAACTGACCCATGATTTCCTCTTGGTTCTTTTTGATTTTGTCCATCGTTTCTAAGTGTTAGTCCCCTATGACCTTTGAGCGGGCTTTTGTGTTGTTTCTATGAAGGATTCGGTTCTTTGGAATTTTGTTCTTTACAATCATTTTCATAAGTTAGAATTTTATTTGATTAAATAAATGCTAACAAATACATATATTTTTTCATTCCTTTGTTAGATGAATCATGTGATTGTAATGCAAGTGAAAAATATTGAAAAGAAAACTAAGAAAAATATTGGCCATCCAACAACAATTCCGATAAGAAATCTATATCTATAAAACTGAATATCTGATTACATCTATGTTCAAACATTTACACCATTGCTTTCAAAAAGAAAAACTAACTTTATCATACTAGTCTCGTGCCACCCTAAGATGATTAATCAATGGCTCACTTAACTCGTCTTTCGGAAGGATTTCTCGCCTAAGCTCTTCTGTTTTGTCTACCATTTCTCTTTCCTTGGAAGCTACTTCCCTCATCTGTATCATTATCCAATCCATTTTAACTTCCTTCCTTTGAAGATTTTGTTCACACAAGTCACCTCTTTCACTTATCTGAAAATATTCTTGCCTAATAGCTTCATATTGTCCCTTATAACCTTCCATGTCGGTCTCCATTAAGTTGCAATCGTTCCTCAGCCCTCGTATGGTTTGTTCTTACCATTGTACTTTGTTTTGCAAAGTTCCATTAATGTTTTGTATCTATTGAATTATGGCCATCAAGGAAGAAGTTGTTCAATTTGATCCCTCGAACTTATTTTTCCATTCATCCCGCTCTTCTAAGGCCCTTCGCACTTTTCTTGTTGTTTTTTTCTTCACCTCATCCAACTCATCTTTTTATCTTCGTTTCATTTTCGCCATTTCTTTCTCAAGTTTCTTTCTAACCAATTCATTTTCTTGGAGGACATCTTGTGGTTCTAGTTTCACTAGGAGTTTTGATGCATTTTTTGGAGGATATACAACATTCTTAACCTTCTGAGCATGCCATGCTAGATATCCCGGTGATAACCTCATTAGTGAATCTTCATTGATCTACTTTACTTGTCTTCTTCTAATCTTGTGCAATTTCTTGGATTTTCTTCAAAGTTCCTGACTCCCCATATGCGAATTTTAACTGATTATGCTGATGGGCTATGGGCATAAATTGTTCGGACCCAAATTGCCTTCATACCATTATCGGGGCACAACTAATTACCCCCGAAGGTCCCATCAGTGGTATTTATGGCTGATCCCCGCACTTATACATCACTTGCATTCTAAGCATCCAAGGAACTCTCCAAGTCACCTCGGCACTTATCAACTTTCTAAGCCTAGCAATCCATTCTTCTTTTCTCTTGCAAATTGGCTATTCACTCTCACAGAATTCAAGGATCAGGCAACTTGTAGACAAAAAGGGTTTTTGAAATTTACTCACCTTGCACTCAAAGTGGCTTTTGATCCATATAGTGAAAAGCTAAGCACACCTGATAAAATGTCGTTCACCTTTGCATTGACTGTAATTTAACAATCTGAAAGTTTTTGCTAAAATTGAGGAAGCTGGGTTGATGTTCCTTATCACCTGGTCAAAGAAATCTATTACTGATACTTCAACATGACCTAGAACTTTCGAGAAAACCACCAACCCCGTATATCACCATTGCCAAGGCTAGAAGACCTTACTCATCTTCCATATGTTTCTTAATGTAGCCATTCAAGAAGCTCTACG
Organism: Theobroma cacao; assembly: GCF_000208745.1. Taxonomy (NCBI): domain Eukaryota; kingdom Viridiplantae; phylum Streptophyta; class Magnoliopsida; order Malvales; family Malvaceae; genus Theobroma; species Theobroma cacao. Next base: position 3,985,744 of record NC_030856.1, read on the forward strand.
AAAGGCATTCAGTGTTTCCTTTCTTTTTCAAATGATGATCTATGCCACCTCCTCAGTGGCCATATCTAACAACTTGGCCAACTTTCTCCGATGTATGGTCTTCTATGCTCTCTAACATATTTTATCTGGTTGCATCGGCTCTATATGGAGTAGTGAGGAATATTCTTCTATGGTTGGTGTCATGTCCACTTCATTGAACACGAAGTAATGATATGAAGGATCCCAAAACTGAATGATAACCTTAAGCATTTGATCATCCACAAGTACGTAAAGAAGCCATGCAATATGCCCATACTTACTATGAAAACTGTCTCGGTTGACGCGTCTCCACTACTCTCAGATACCTATCATCTCTGCAAAGTCATTCTACTTGAGGTCGAGGTGAACTCTCTCTGAGAAAGTCAAGACATGGCCTTGGGCCAAACAATCCCCTTCATCTTGCTGAACTTGCCTCATTTGTATATTTATCTCATAATCATTTTTGTATTTGTTGAGTGAACCCGCTGAAGATGATGCCATGGCTATAATCGAGATCTCTTTGGTTAATAGGTGTTGTGCAGCCAATATTTCTCTTATATGCAATTATGATGTATGCAAATGCATGCATGTAAAAATGAAAATGACAACCAAAATAAACTTAAGTCAACAAGGTAAAGAAAGAATTCAAAAGTAGTTCTGATTTAAAAGAGACGAAAGATAATTATTAGTATCACGGGTATCTATAACGTCATCAGATGTTGTCTACTCCACGATACTTTATTATTTCATGGTGAAAATTTAAAATAGAGGGAGTAAAAGAAATTCCTTCACGTGTACCTAATCAAAGAGATTAAGCTGCTCACGGTATTCTATATGCTGAGTTTTGGTTAAAAAAGGAGCTAAAGGTTCCAAAATTGTTCCTCACTGTTGTCCACGCGGACTAATAAGGTGCCCTAGTCCTTACCCATTACAAGCTTTAAATGGACTAGGTTCAATCTGAGTGGAAGTCTTCACTAGTCCGTGCGGAGGTTATCACCTCACAAGAGTGTAGCTACTAAACTCCTTCCTAACAATGGATATAGCCTGATTAGAAGGTTTATGTATGAATACAAGATGTGTCATGTGTGTGAAGGAATATATCAATCTTGGACCAATAGTCTCACAACCCTCTATTATAAATTTCCCGCAATTATTAAAAGCAATAAAGTAACAATAACGAAGTAAATAGATGCATTAAACTAAAGTATGCAAAAGAAATCGTTAATACTAAAGGAAACACTAAATTATTTAAGGCTTAGGATAATATATGATTAATTAATGGCTTAACTCTCTAACTTCCCTAACAGAGTCTTCATCTGTTGTAACGTGTATCACGAGGGTGCTAATCCTTTCCCTTGCATAACCGCACTCCCAAACCTAACTTTAAAAAATTGTAAACCGATTTATCGTTCTTTCAATGGACTTAAAATTAATTTAGGATTTCGTCGATTAGAACTGAGTCAATAAGTGGTCAATCACACTTAGAAAAAAAATTAGTAGCGACTCTTTAATTTCCCACGTCTAGCGGTCAAGTTTCTAAACCTGCACTATAATATGAAACATTCCACATTTGATGTGAATATAATTGTTAAGACCTATATAACAATCCAAATCCACCACTACTAGCAACTTGAGCCTAAACTTTTGAAGGTCACGTGGTTAGTTTAGGCCCAAAAAGCTATTGGGCTAGTAGTTAGATTTGGGTCGTTACAAATGGTATCAAAGCCTACGCCAATCCAATTTGGACTTTCACATTTCGATGTGGGCTTTCACATTGCTTTGGTGAGATCTTGGTCTCATAAGTGTAATGTGTGGTTTTGTTGAGTACCAAAGATTTGAATGGGTGAGATTATGATACCCAACATCTCACATCTGATGTGAATGTGATTGTTAAAACCTATATAACAATCCAAGTCCACCACTACTAGCAACTTGAGCTTAAACTTTTGAGGGTCACGTGATTTAAGCCCAAAAAGCTACTAGGCCAGTGATTAGACTTGGATCATTACACGCATATTACGACATACGTTACATAATCACAAACATACACTAGTATCAAAGGGAAAGTTATATCCAAATTACCAAAATAGGTATAGGATAAAAGTTTGCCAAAAAATAACACCAAATTTCACTAAGTAGCTACTTGTGACGAATTTTTCTTTTCTTTTTTCCCAACTTTTGGGGTTTTGTATCTACGATACATCTTATGTTGTATTTTTCTAACTCTTGAGACTTTTGGGCTTTGGTTTTTAACCTATGAAATTTTTGTGTGACATCTATCCAACATCTGTCTTGGGTTTTTAGGTTTTGGGTTAGGATTCTTAGTCATAAAAAAATTTGAAAAAATAATATCAATTCCAAAAAAAATTTAAACCCAAAAAACTCTTTTTTTTAATAACAATTAAACCTAAAACAAATCAAAAATTTATAACCATAACTAAATCAATCAAGGACCAATTTTTAATTCTTTTTCCATGGCTTTGATCTTCTTCTCCATGCATGCTACCAATAACATAATTAAACATAATTTACATAATTTTTCCTAAATACATTAGATCTAAGAAAAATAAAAAAAATAAAAAAAGAAACATGACAATGATAGGCCACTAATAGCCAAAAAAAAAAGTTTACAAGTAAATCTTTAACAATTATGGAATAATTAATGTGACTAAAATCTTAAACATTCACCTATGCATTCAATCATATATTGATCACATCAAATATAATTAAATCTTGTAAAGGTACCAACCATTCATAGACATATAAAAAATTAAATCTGCATGCAACCAAAGACTCTGTTGTTGGATTGGGATCGTAGTATATGCTTGTGATTGTGTAACTTATGGATTTCAAAAAAAATTTAATTATGGAAGCAGTTTATTCAATTTACACAAATGAAAATTCACAATCATACAACATGCAAATCAAATAATAATTGCATCAATATAAAAAAATAAAAAATAAGAGTATTACCTACTCCGAGTTAGCTTCTCTCCTAGTGAATTGTAATAAATTCACCACCACACCAATTGTTGGAATTTTCGACCAATTTGAATTACCACTTATTCTTCAAGAATTTTTCAATCTCGAACATAAAGTGGGCTAGGCATGGAATACTTTTCAAAATGGTAACTAGATAGTTTTCTCTCAATTTCTTTTATGGCAATTTTTCTTTGCGTAAGGCTTGTAGAAAATTGCTGGAGCAAGAAGGAGACCTCAAGAGAGAAAGAGGAGTTTTTCTATCTCTCTATCATATGACAATTTTATTTGATTAACATAGACACACCCGTACTAAAGAGAAGCTTCAAACAGAAAAGAATTGGAACAGAGCATTTTAGCTGTAATTGAAAGTAGCTATCGAGGTTCCATCAAAGAAACTGTCACGTTATTGACTGAACATAGTTCAGGCCTGCTTGCATGCTGATTTGGATTGTTTATGGCACTTCTTGCACTTGAGAAAGCAGGCTCATTAGGAGAATTTAGAACTGTAAGCTCATTAGTAAGCATCGAGACTACTTCGGACATGGTCGGTCTATCAGCTGCAATTTCTTGAACACAGAGAAGAGCCACATGAATGTATCTGAGCAGCACAGGATATGGCACTTGCTCTTCCAACGTAGGATCCATCAACTCAAGAGCTCTACCTCCTTTCCACAGTTCCCATGCCTAAAGTAAAATGATTATGTTTAAATGCCAAAATCATTTACATGGGGGAGAAGAGAAAGAAAAGGAGGAAAAACAAGCAGGATAAAACACTTGAAAAATGGAGAAAGTTTGTTACTCACATGTCCAAGAAGGTTAAGAGAGTTGCTATGGTAAAGCCCAGTATTCTTCTTGCCACTCACTATCTCCAGGAGCAACACTCCGAAGCTGAACACATCAGATTTAATGGAGAAAAGACCTTCCAGGGCATATTCAGGCGACATGTAACCACTATATTTCATCAAAAGTCGATTAGATTCTTCATTGAAGGAGACTTAACAAGCAGGTGACATTGCAAGTTATGGAGATTTGAACTTCACTTACTAAGTTCCTACAATTCGATTAGTATTTGCTTGCAGCTCATCACCACCAAACATTCTTGCCAAGCCAAAATCAGATATTTTGGGGTTCATGTCACTGTCTAACAGGATATTGCTTGCCTTCAGATCCCTATGTATAATTCGTAATCTGGAATATTGGTGAAGATACAGAATCCCTTGAGCTATCCCTTCAATTATGCGAATGCGTGTTCTCCAGTCCAGTAACCGTCGATTGTTTGGGTCTGTTGCAAATGTGCAGAATGTCACATATCAAAGCTAATTGATTTTGGAACAAATTATTGCTTGTAAGCTAGTTAACATGTAAAATTTCGTGACGCATGAATCACAGACCAAAAAGAAATGCATCCAAACTTTTGTTAGGCATGAACTCATAGATCAATATCTTTTCGCCTTGTTCTAGGCAGCAACCCAATAGTCTAACAAGGTTCCTATGCTGGAGCTTTGCTATAAGCATTGTCTCGTTTTTCAACTCTTCTAGCCCTTGTCCTGACCTTTTTGAAAGCCTTTTCACTGCTATTTCTTGTCCATTTAATAGCTTTCCCTGCAATTGAAATTCCATAGATTTTATAGGAAACTTTCAGCATTGTCAATAGTGAAGATTTTAGCTTAGCAGCTTGAACTCAACTTCTGGCAATGGGCTTTTAAATGGTAGATATGATACCTTGTAAACAGGTCCAAATCCCCCCTCTCCTAGCTTATTCTCTAAGGAGAAGTTTTCTGTAGCTGCAGATATACTAACAAAGCTAAACAATGGCAATGCAGCATCCTTCCTCTTCCCTTTTCCCACTTTATCAGAGCCAGAAAACTCACTGCTGCTAGTTGTGCTCATCTCCATATCAAAGAGTAGTATATCCTGGCTTGTATCTGCCTCCCCTGTTTTTTTTTTTGGACAGAGAGGTGTGCATATATAAGTACATCCATTCACATAAAAAGCAAGCATATATACAAATCCATTTAAAAGGACTCATCGGAAATGAAAGTACCTTTGTTTTTAAGACTTTTCCTCCACTGAAAAACAATGTAGCAAGCAGAAAGAAGCACCACTAGAGCAACAGCGATTACAATAATCCACCAAAACTTCTTGGCTCCTAGAAATCAAATATGAAAAGTAAGAATCCAAAACAATTTACCAGATATTAACTACTTTGGACATTTAGCTATCCATTTCTGATTGACTATTTCCTATTGAATATGATCATAATAACAAATAAAGAAGTTTAGAGAAAGAGGTACCTCCACTGCTGTCAAATTCAGAAGCTGAAAGTTTGATAAAAATTGTTTTTCCATTAGGATCCTCTTCTGAAAGTTGTTGAAGATTTAGAATGTCCCCAAACCATCTTAAGCAATGGCCGCTTTTGTTATAGGCATATGCAGTGCAACTGCAGTTGTTCAAGCAAGCTACTTCGCATGCTTTTGCATCTGTGCTCGAAACTTCAGGGCCTGATGGGGAAGAATATGATGACTTGCTTTGCTCAGTTGAACTTAGAGGATATCTTACACCATCCATCCTGAAGAACCTGTCTTTGTCTCCTATCCCACAATTTAGGGCCATTCGCCTCGTACACCCACCATTCTGGCCTTGCCCTATCCTCCTCTCTGAGGAATAAAAACCTCTTAAGCACTGGCAGCTCTCACCGCTATGCTTACTGCAGCTGCTGAATGGACCACAAGAATTAAAAACATCACACAATGCCCTTGGCTGAGCCCAAAACAACACCCACTCTTGGGAAGTGTTTAGCCATGAAAATTCTCTGAGCTGTCCAGACACACTAACGATGAATCTAGTTATTATAGAAGGATTATACAAAGCATAAGAAAAATATGTTTCATTTTCATCGCTATATATGCTGTAATTGAAGATGTAGTTCAATCTCATTTCAGGCATCGAAGTAAAACGTACACCTTCCCAAGCCCCAGTGCTCCACACTGTTTCAGAACCCCTCATGAGGAAGACTTCATGTGATTTTGAACGATCCATTCTTACCTCAAAATCCCCAATATTTGGGTCTTCTTCATCTACCCACGATGTTAGAGACCACACTTTCCCAGTCTTTCTGCTGTAGCCTAGCTTCATTCCAGGTAAAAATGTATCTGTAGGGTAGTCAAAGCTCTGCCATAGTACATCAAAGTTCTCATTTCTTAAAACCAAATTCCCGGAATCCAACAGTGTAGCACTCACGTTCTGGCTTGATGGATCATCACTTACTCTATAGGTTATTCTGCTATCCACAATCACAAGGTATCCATCATCATTGATGGTAAGAACCGGCTGAGAAGAACCACTGAAAGGATGATCTCGATTGGCAACCCAGACTATATCCTTTGATGGAACATTGATCATCCAAATTCCCACATAACGTTTTGTTGAGCTGCCTGGGGAAACGAATCCTAATTCAAAGGTATTGCCAGCAGATCTAACACTCTCCGAATCTCTCATCACTTGCCCTTGAAAAAGGGTATCAGTGGCTGCAACTGTTCCATTGAAAAGCTTCAAGAAATAGCAAGACAAAACAAACAAGCAAAAAGATGGAAGTACTCTCCTGGTTGCCATATTTCTGCTAGCAGGCACCTCTCTCTATGTCTTGAAGCAAGATTCTAAGTGAAACACCGTGTGACAGCAAGCCAACTTTGACCAAAGAACTTTCCTGTTTCCTTCTTTGCACTTGTCATTGTCAAACCCCAAATAATTGAAGACAATAAAAAAATATTTTAATCACATTGTTGATTCTCATCCCAAAACAAGGATTTTACTTTTTCCTCCTATGAAATTAATCTCCACATTTCAGAGTGAGACCTGGGGTGCAGTTAAAGAATTCTGAAATTGGTGGAAGGGATATGTGCTTATAAAATAAGTACTAGCAGATTCCAATAACTTTAAATGATTTACTGGAACTTTTCTGGAGGACTGGAAACATACTTGTCTTCGATTAGGATCAAACCATCTTCCATGTTCCTACTGACCTTCACTTTGAAGGGCACACAAAGAGGAGACCGATGCAGCTACCATTGGAGAATCATTGGACAAATCATGTTAGACTTGGTTTCGTTCACAATATTTAATCCCAACTGATGGCAAAAAAATCTTTAAAAAACCAATAGCTGTCATACACAATTCAGAAAAACAGAATCTTTTAAAAAAAATAAGTGTCTTGTATGAAAATATACAGCATTTATTACCTACTAGCTAATTTTTATAGCCACCAAGTAGATGCTGAAATATTTACTAACAAATATTGCAACAGGAAACTGTCCTCAACTAAAAGTTACTGCTAAATTTCTATCTTCCTCCCTGCACAGTTAAGGTTACTTCATTATTTGAAACAGATTCTTCTCTGTTTGATTTTGCATCCCCATAATTGGATCTTCTTTCTATGAAGAAACCAGGTTGTTTAGGGTCAGGCAATTTGTCTTTCTCATTTACCAGCATGGATACAACACATGACATTTCAGGCCTATCCTCTGGGAACTTTTGAACACATAGTAGACCCAACTGAATACATCTTAGCACCTGTGATGGAACACATGAATTCTCCAGACAGGAATCTATTAGCTCTAAGCCCCTGTCTTTCTTCCATAGCAACCATGCCTAGTTCAATTTCACAACAATTAACCAATTATTAACAAGAAGAGCAGGACATAAGATGGTACGGTCTGTCAGTCAACTTACATGTCCTAGAAGGTTATGGTGGTGATCTGGATGAGTAAAACCCCTATTCTTCTTGCCACTCAATATCTCTAAGATAAGCACCCCAAAGGCAAAAACATCAGATTTGACTGAAAATTCTCCATCAACTGCATACTCCGGAGACATATAGCCACTGCTTGAAGTATCAGTCATATCAGTTATATGATTTCATAATAAGACAATTGGACCAATGTTAAACTATTCAACTTACTATGTCCCAGCAACTCTGTTTGTTCTTACTTGAACTTCATCCCCTCCGAATGTTCTTGCTAAGCCAAAATCCGAAAGAACAGCCTTTAAGTTTTGGTCTAGCAAAACATTGCTAGTCTTCAAATCTCTGTGAATTATTTGAAGTCTAGAGTCCTGATGAAGGTAGAGAAGTCCCCGTGCAATTCCCATGATGATGCCAAAGCGCTTTTTCCATAGCAATAATGCACTTCTCTTTTGATCTGCAAACCATTGCTACCCTTATAAATCTCATGATTAGTCAACAGTGAAATCAATAGTACATAACAATCTCTTTTTCCTCAAAAGTTAGTTATATGGATTCATCTGTAAGGCAGTCTGCAAAGACACATTAAGGAACATAAACAAGATGAATCCAAAGATAAACGGACAAGAAAAACAGACCAAAAATAAAATAATCTAAGCTACTGTTCGCCATAAACTCATAAACCAGAATCCTTTCTTCCCCTTCGATGCAGTAGCCCAAAAGCCTGACAAGATTCCTGTGTTGAAGTTTGGCAATCAGAAAAACTTCATTCTTGAATTCTTCTAGACCTTGTTTTGAATTCTTTGACAACCTTTTCACTGCAATATCTTGTCCAGTACATAGAATTCCCTGCATATGTCATTAAATCACAGACACATCATGTTTTTCTTTATAGTACTTTAGTACTTTTTGACAATTAAAAGAAAACCATGGATCATATTACCTTATAAACAGAGCCAAAGCCACCTGCTCCAACTAATTTTTCTGGAGAGAAGCCATCAGTAGCTGCACTGAGAGTTTCCAGGTCATAAAAAGGTACCTCTATGTCTTCCATCTTGCATTCCATGCCTATGAACAAAGATAGTTGGCCTTTTAAATGGAAATGGTATTGAAGCTTGCAAGAAATTATTAAGGACAGTATAGAGGATAAATAATTTCGTTCAAAGAAATTAGAGGATAATGTGTAGGCTATTACCTCTTTTATTTTTTCTCTTCTTCAATGTAATGCACCAGAGTATCAAGCATACAATCAAGATTCCAGCAATGACAGATACTACTATGATCACTGACAATCTCTTTCTCGTATTTGAATGACTGAACCGTTCTAGAACATTCAATAATATGATAAAACTTTATCATTTTGTTGAACAGTTTCTTGCTTTTCTAATAAATAAAACAGAGCTTTGCTTTATATTCTTTCAATTCTATCACAACCCAATGCAACAGTAAGTCATGAAAACTGCACAATATTTCATTAAGATAAAACTAATTATCCTTCTTTCACGTAGCTCCATCCTTGCAATCTGCAACTCCAATAACTAATATAAGAACAATGTCATGCACTTACCAAGTTCAGAAGCGGGCAGCCGTATATAGATATCTTGGCCTCTATTCTCTTCATTGAAACCTTTAATGTCAACTAGGTTCCCGAACCACATCAAGCATCCATGTCCTTTGCCAGTAATGTTTGAATTAGCATAAGCCGTGCAAGAACAGTTCTTCAAGCACTCTTTTTTGCAGCCTTTTGTGCTCATAGTCTTATTCAACCGAAACTCCAACAAGTCAGGCAATTTCACCCGTGAAAGTTTTAAAAATCCATCTCCATTCTGGCAGATCAGTGGCTTTCGCCTTCTGCATCCACTAGACCAATTAAGCAGTTCCCATTCTGCTGGTGCTGTAGGTGTAAACCCCATCAAACACTCACAAAGTTGATCTTTCTGACCTCCGCAAATGCTATTGGCTCCACACTTCCCATAGCTATCACAAACATCATTTGGTTGTGTGTAGACCATGGCCCATTCTGTGGTTGCATTATTCAACACATAGTAGTGAAGTAGACCAGAATTATTAAGGCTTACCCTCGTATTGACTAAGTGGGTCTCAGGTTGATACATATACTCCAATTCGTCCTTGTTGAATACTAACTTGAGAGTAAAGTATGGATCAGAGACTGAAAGAAGACCACTGAACGAAAGTCCATTCCAGAACCCAGTTCGGAACATTCTGATTGATCCCATACCTACAACCACTTGAGGTAACTCAGGATTTTCAATTCTACAAGTATAGTCCCCTAGAGACGGATCATCCAGGCTTTTCCATGACGTCAAACCTTTGTTGAAGTCATCGTTGATCTTCATGCCAGGTAACCAGGTATTGGATGGATAGTCAAAGCTTTGCCATAGGGAACTTTCAGAAGAATCAGAGCTCACCATGGCATTGTCTTTAACAACAAAGTTTCCAGAATCTAAGAGCTGTGCGATAGGACTTTCTGCCACTTTGGTTGTATTTGAAGACCAAATAACACTATTTGCTTGGTTGGAAAGAACTAGTCCAGTTTTGGTAACAGTTAGAAAACCATGTGAACCAGTTATCGGGTTGTTTCTGTTTGCAACCCAAGTAACCGTATCTGGAGTTTGCCTGTACCATATCCCCAAGTACCTGTTCTTGGAATTGACAGGAGAAAAGAAGCCTAGCTCAAAACTTTGGCCTGAGGAGACTAAAGTCTCACCATCACTCATAGATTGTGTTTCAAGCAAGGTATCTAAAGCAATGGAAAAATGAAAGATTTCTGAAAGATAAATTAAGGCACAAAAGAAGGGGAAGAACCGATGAACCTCCATTAAAATTTCCAATAGGAAGAAGATAGAAAATTATCAGATTCTAGGGAATAATGTAACCCAACCCAATGTCAACCATAGACACAGGGAAACAAGAAATCGATAAATAGCTCCATTTATTGAAAAACAAAAAGCAGAAAAGGAAAAAATAATACAAAACATACAGATGCATTTGAAGTTGTCACACCCTTATAATGCAGATCCAAAGGAAACAAATCTTTTGTTCAAGCACTAGCCAGGGAAGGAAATTTCTTGCTTTGATTCAAACTTTTGTTATTTCAAATTGTCACTAGCAGCTTGAGGCAACTGCCACATGACAAAATTAGAAGACTTAAAAAGTCTTGCATCAATCTAAAATCAATAGCATCAAGAATGGTCTACAAATTACAACTTCAGACATTAGGAAATTGTAGGTGTCAACATGAGGACATACCTCGGAAATTCTTTTGCATTGACAAACATGTTTGAAAAATAGAATTAGCCCTGAATTCAAAAAGAATGTTCAAAATAAAAAATTTTAGAAGTTGTTGTGGACAAATTTGAAACCACGTAATTATTCCATCATGTTATCATCAATTTTAGACCGCAGAATTCACATGATACAATTTTCTAGCTGAAAAATCAATGAAAGAGAAGTCTTTAATTACCCAATACGTGTTAAATTAATGGGAAAGCTAATAAATTAAATATAAGAAAGACTTTCTTGATTTGGAGGAATGAAAACTTCATTATCTGTATTTGACACAACATCTAACTAATTCTTAGCAAGAAAAGCAGGACATAAGATAGTAAGACATTATTGTCAATCAGTCTAACTTACCTGTCCTGGAAGGTTATGGTGGTGATCTGGATGAGGAAAACCCATATTCTTCTTGCCACTCCTTATCTGTAAGCTGACCTGCAAAGATACATAAAGGAAGGTAAACGAGATGAACCCAAAGATAAATGGACAAGAAAAACAGACCAAAAATAAAATAATCTAAGCTATTGTTTGGCCTAAACTCATAAACCAGAATTCTTTCTTCCCCTTGACAAGATTCTTGTGTTGAAGTTTGGCAATCAAAACTACTTCATTCTTTAATTCTTCCAGGGAATAAACATGAGTACTTACATTGACAGTATATATTTTTACCTGGAATGAAGATTGGCTACAGCAGAAAGACTGGGAATCACATTGTTGATTCCTATCCCAAAACAATGATTCACATTCCCACCATGAATTTGATCTCCTCATCCCAAAACAAACATTTGACAGATCATGTTAGACTTGGTTTTGTTCAAAATATTAAATCCCAACTGATAGCGAAAAAGTCTTTAAAAAACCAATAGCTGTTATACACAATTCAGAAAACCAGAATTTAAAAAGAAAAATAATGTGTCTTGTAAGAAAATATAAACTATATATTAGCTAATAGCTAATTCATATAGCTTCCAAGTAAATGCTGAATACATATTGCAACAGGAAATTGTCCTCAACTAAAAGTTACTGCTAAATTTCTATCTTCCTTCCTGCACAGTTAAGGTTACCGCATTGTTTGAAACAGATTCTTCTCTGTTTAATTTTGCATCCCCATCATTTGGTCTTCTTTCTATGAAGAAACCAGGTTGTTTAGGCTCAGGCAACTTGTCTTTCTCATTTACCAGCATGGATACAACACATGACATTTCAGGCCTATCCTCTGGGAACTTTTGAACACATAGTAGACCCAACTGAGTACATCTTAGCACCTCTGATGGAACACATGAATTCTCCATACATGAATCTATTAGCTCCAAGGCCCTCTCTTTCTTCCATAGCAACCATGCCTAGTTCAATTTCACAACAATGAACCAATTATAACAAGCAGAGCACGAACATAAGATGGTTCTGTCAGTCAGTCAACTTACATATCCTAGAAGGTTTTGGTGGTGATCTGGATGAGTAAAACCCTTATTCTTCTTGCTGCTCAATATCTCTAAGATAAGCACTCCAAAGGTGAAAACACCAGATTTGATCAAAAATTCTCCATCAACTGCATGCTCTGGAGACATATAGCCACTGCTTGAAGTATCAATCATATCAGTTACAAGATTTCTTATTAAGACAATTGAACCAATGTTAAACCATGCAACTTACTATGTCCCAGCAACTCTGTTTGTTCTTACTTGAACTTCATCCCCTCCAAATGTTCTTGCTAAGCCAAAATCAGAAATAACAGCATTTAAGTTTTGGTCTAGCAAAACATTGCTAGTCTTCAAATCTCTGTGAATTATTTGAAGTCTAGATTCCTGATGAAGGTAGAGAAGTCCCTGTGCGATTCCCATGATGATGCCAAAGCGCTTTTTCCATGGCAATAATGCACTTCTCTTTTGATCTGCAAGGCAATAATGCACTTCTCTTTTGATCTGCAAACCATCGCTACCCTTACAAATTTCTTGATTTGTCAATAGTAGCATCAATAGTGTTTAACAATTTCGTTTTCCTCCAAAGTTAGATAATCTGTAAGGTGGTCTGCAAACATATAAAGGAACGTAAACAAGATGAATCCAAAGATAAATGGACAAGAAAAACAGACCAAAAATAAAATAATCTAAGCTATTGTTTGGCATAAACTCATAAACGAGCATCCTTTCTTCCCCTTGAATGCAGCAGCCTAAAAGCCTGACACGATTCCTGTGTTGAAGTTTGGCAATCAGAACAACTTCATTCTTGAATTCTTCTAGACCTTGTTTTGAATTCTTTGACAACCTTTTCACTGCAATATCTTGTCCAGCACATAGGCATCCCTGCATACGTCATTAAATCACAGACACATCATGCTTTTCTTTATAGTACTTTATTACTTTTGGACAATTAAAAGAAAACCATGGATCATATTACCTTAAACACAGAGCCAAAGTGACCTGCTCCAACCAAATTTTCTGGAGAGAAGCCATCAGAAGCTGCAGTGAGAGTTTCCAGGTCAAAAAAAGGTACCTCTATGTCTTCCTTCTTGCATTCCATTCCTATGAACCAAGATAGTTGGCCTTTAAATAAAAATGGCACTGAGGCTTGCAAATAATTATAGAGGACAATATTAAGGATAAAAAATTTCATTCAAAGAAATTAGAGGATGATGAGTATGCTATTGCCTCTTTTGTTTTTTTTCTTCTTCCATCTAATGCACCGGCATACCAAGCATACAAACAAGAATCCAGCAATGACTGATGCTACTATGATCACTGACAATCTCTTTCTCATATTTGAATCACTGAACTGTTCTGGAACATTCAAATAAAATGATAGAATTTTATCATTTTGTTGAACAGTTTGTTGTTTTTCTAATACATAAATCAGATCACTTTGCTTTTTACTCTTTAAATTCTATCACAACCCAATCCAACAATAAGTCATGAACACTGCACACTATTTCATAAAGATAAAACCAACTAACCTTTTGCAAGTACCTTGATCATTGTAATCTATGACTTCAATACGTAATATAAGAACTGTGTCATAAAGCTGTACTTTTCTGAGAATTGGGTGCTGCTGTGTGGGTGTGCTGACTGTGGAAGCTGCTGCGATGTTTGGTGTTTTATGGATGAATGAGAACAATTTCCACATCTGTCATGATTTTGTTTACTTCTGGGAAGGTGTTTTAGGGGTGTTGACGATTTGCAATGTGTTATGGTGACACTAATTTCAGGCAGAGGGATGTGGTTTCTTTGGTTTCTGATACTTGTGTGTAAAATGTACAGGTCCTTCAAAAAATTATGTTGAGGGACATGGGATGTTATTTTGTTCATATGCTGGGCAGGGTCACTTTGACCTTGTGTAAAAAGGGTAAGATAGTCATGAGAGGATGCTGGAACTCTAGGCTTTATCAAGGAAGGTAGAATCTTTTGTCAAATGCTCAGTTACTGCAGAGATGATCCTATGATGTTATCCTCACTTCAGAGCATAACAGACCAGGATCAACTCGCTTTGTTTCGGCTCAGGGGAGTGTTTTTGCCTCCCTCGAGAGTTATATATAATGAAATTTCAAAAAAAAAAAATCAAGTTCAGATGCGGGCAGTCATATATAGATATCTTGGCCTCTATTCTCATCATTGAAACCTTTAATGTCAACTAGGTTCCCAAACCACATCAAACATCCATGTCCTTTGCCACTAATGTTTAAATTAGCATAAGCCATGCAAGAAAAGTTCTTCAAGCGCTCTTTCTTGCAGTCTTTTGTGCTCATAAGTCTTATTCAACTGAAACTCCAACAAGTCAGGCAATTTCACCCGAGAAATTATGAAAAATCGATCCCCATTCTGGCAGATCAGTGGCATTCACCTTCTGCATCCACTGGACCAATTAAGCAATTCCCATTCTGCTGGTGCTGCAGGTGTAAACACAATCAAACACTCACAAATTGGTTCTCTCTGAACTGTGCAGATGCTATTGGCTCCACACTTCCCCTAACTATCACAAACATCATTTGGTTGAGTGTAGATCATGGCCCATTCTGTAGTTGCATTATTTAACACATAATAGTGAAGTAGACCAGAATTATTAAGGCTTATCCTCCTATTAACCAAGTAAGTTTCAGGTTGATTCATATATTCATCCTTGTTGAATACTAACTTGAGAGTGAAATATGGATCAGAGAATGGAAGAAGACCACTGAACTGAAGTCCATTCCATGACCCAGTTTGGAACTTTCTGATTGATCCCATACCTACAACCACTTGAGGTAACTCCGGATGTTCAATTCTACAGGTATAGTCCCCTAGAGATGGATCATCCAGGCTTTTCCATGATGTCAAACCTTTGTTGAAGTCATCTGTGATCTTCATGCCGGCTAACCAGGTGTTGGATGGATAGTTAAAGCTTTGCCATAGGAAACTTTCAGAAGAATCAGAGCTCACCATGGCATTGTCTTTAACAACAAAGTTTCCAGAATCTAAGAGCTGTGCAATTGGACTTTCTGCCACTTTGGTTGTATTTGAAGACCAAACAACACTATTTGTGTGGTCGGAAAGAATTAATCCAGGTTTGGTAACAGTTAGAAAACCATGAGAACCAGTTATCGGGTTGTTTCTGTTTGCAACCCAAGTAACCGTCTCTGGGGTTTTGCTTGTACCATATCCCCAAGTACTTGTTCTTGGAATTACGAGGAGAAAAGAAGCGTAGCTCAAAACTTTGGCCTGAGGAGACTAAAGTTTCACCATCACTCATAGATTGCGTTTCAAGCAAGGTATCTAAAGCAATGGAAAAATGAAAGATTTCTGAGAAGGAGATCAAGGCACAAAAGAAGGGGAAGAACTGATGAACCTCCATTAAAAAATTTCCAATGAGGAGAAGATAGAAAATGATCAGATTCTAGGGAAGGGAAACAAGAAATTGATAAATAGCTCCATTTATTGAGAAACCAAAAACAGAAAAGGAAAAAATAATACAAAACATACAGATGCAATTGACGTTTAGACCTTCTTGTTTGTCACGCCATTAACATGCAGATCCAAAGGAATCAAATCATTTGCCTAAGCACTAACCAGGAAAGCAAATTTCTTGCCTTGATTCAAACTTGTTTTATATCTAATTGTCACTAGCAGTTAGAGACAACTGCCACATGACAAAATTAGAAGACTTAAAAAGCCTTTTGCATTGGTTTAAAATCAATAGCATCAAGAAATGGTCTAAATTGTAGGCTGAATTTATTTTTTTTCATCGATATCAACCATCATTCTTATAATTGGTGCATGCTCCATGGTAAAACATAATTAATATTTTCTTTTGGACCAGGTTAGGTCTACAAATTGTTAAAAACTTGAAAGTTGAAATGGATGTATTATAGGAGGTTCAAACTTTAGACAATAAACAATAGTGAGTGTGAACACGAGGACAGACTTAAGAAGGTGGTTGTTTATTTAAATTGTATAACTCACATAATATAATTTTTTAACAAATAAATCTAGGAAGGACAAGTCTTTAGTTACCCAATGGGCGTTAAATTAACAGGGAAGTTAATGAATTAATTAAATTTAAGAAATACTTTCTTGATTTGGAGGACTGAAAACTTCATTATCAGTATTTGACACTATTGCCAATCAGTCTAACTTACATGTCCTGGAAGGTTATGGTGGTGATCTGGAAGAGTAAAACCCATATTCTTCTTGCCACTCATTATCTGTAAGCTTGTCTGGAAAGATTCATGAAGGAAGGTAAACAAGATGAACCCAAAGATAAATGGACAAGAAAAACAGACCAAAAATAAAATAATCGAAGCAATTGTTTGGCATAAACTCATAAACTGAAATCCTTTCTTCCCCTTGAATGAAGTAGCCCAAAAGCCTGACAAGATTCCTGTGTTGAAGTTTGGTAATTAAAACTTTCATTCTTAGCAAGCTCCAAACACAAGTTTGGGGATCCTTACATTTGCGGCCATTAAAGCCTTCACGAAGTAATCTTGGTAAGTCTCTACTCACATGTCATGGAAGATCCTTACAGTTTCTGATGCAGTATTGAATTTCTATCCAAATCTTCAGCCCTACTCTACCACCACTTTGTAAAGCTTTAACCCAACTCTTGTTTTCCAGGTTCACCCTATGATTATGTGCATCTATGTATTAATAATTGTCTTAATTGAAGTTAGAGGACAAAACTGTCTTCTGACTCTTCAGTTTGCATATTCCCTGTGTTAAGCTAACCAGGAAGTGGAAAATCAAAAGTTTTAAGTCAAGGACAGTGTTCATTTTGATTCAATAATATGAGTTAACAATGAAAAATTGAAGTCAATAGCTGTCCAAACTCAATGAAAGAGATAGCAAACCCAATCGAATACATTTAGCTTCATTCCTGGCAACAGTGTGTCTGACGGGTAATCAAAGCTCTGTCACGGATAGCTTTGTTCGTGTTACATGGTTTTGTTGTCTTGAACAACAAAGTTTCCAGAATCTAGGAGTTGTGCCACTGGACCTTCTGCTTCTCTAGAGAAATTTGAAGACCACAGAGTGCTGTTTATTCCGTTAAAGAGTACAAGGTTTCCGTTACTATTGATGGTTAAAACTCCATGTGCATCAGTAATTGGGCTGTTCCTGTTTGCAACCCACACAACTGCCCCTGGAATATTTTTGTCCCAATTCAAAAATTGAGTTTCCCGGAGAGAAGAATCCCAATTCAAAGCTTTGGGATGAAGAAACCAACGTCTCACCATCACTGACGGATTGTGCCAGACTTATCATGTCAGCTGCAAACGAATACTCCATGATTGACAAAAACATCAAAATGGGAAAGAAAGGGCTTGCCAGAGTTATCATATCAGCTGCAAATGTGAACTCCATATTGATAAAAACATGAAAATGGGAAAGAAAATGCTTGCCAGAGATCTCGTCATTTAACAATTAAGATGAAAATGAAGCCTATTGCTGCCTTTTATAGGTATTTTCAGTATTGAACACATGAGAATAACAGAGGTACCGAGGTTGACTAGCAAGGACTAGAAAATGAGTTGAAGGAGATTGATTACTTATCTTATTCGTTTAGTTGGATATCTTTACTTATAATCAAAAGGTTGAAGAGAAAACATACAATGAGCCAAGAATTGAACATCAGTTCTAAACTGTAGAACACGTGTAACACAATTTTCCAATTAAAACATCTGGGAAGTAGAAGTCTTTAGTCACCTAATGATGGTGCTAAATTAAAGAGGAAGTTAATGAATTAAATCGAAGATAAGACTTTCTTGATTTGAAGGACTGAGACATGACATACTTGACTTGAATCTCCTAAAAAATGTGGGTCCCTGTTCATTATTTCCACTGTGGAGACGAAATGGTGATGAAAATGAAGTATCACAACGAACTGATTCTTTCTTGTTCCAAGGAGGAAGCTTAAAAGGTCAACAACGACTAACGAGCTTCCAAGGCGGAACATGTTACATCAATTAGAGAGCAATCTTCTGGCTTGCTCCCTTCTAGCTGTGAGTTCACCATGCTTCTCGCGTTTATGAAAGCAGGTTGTTTAGGAGACGGAAGCATCATACTTTCATTGTTAAGCATTGAAACAACATCAGGCATGGTTGGTCTATCATCTGCACTTTCTTGAACACAAAGCAGCCCTATGTTAACGTATCTCATTGCCAAATGTGTAGGTACTTCCTCCAGCAATGGATCAATCAGGGTCAGTCCCCTGTTGCTTACCCACAAATCACATGCCTACAGTAACAGGAAACAGGAATAATAAGTACAATCAATTTATCAATTTGTTGAGCAAATCAAACATGTGAATACAAAACCAGTTGACTTCATAGTGTAATGCATTGCACATCTTCAAACAGTTATGGAACAATGAATATACTAATACATGAATTTAAGATATCTAACAGATATTGGAACAATGAATATAACCTTCAAACTTTTTGAATTCATTAAATCACATAGTTACAGTAAATGCAGTTAAAGATACTGGCATATCCAAGAAGATGGAGAGACTCAGACAGATAGAAACTAGTGATCTTTCTGCCACTCACAATCTCTAGTAACAAGACTCCAAAACTATAGACATCAGATTTTACTGAAAAGAGGCATTTCAGAGCATATTCAGGGGGCATATAACCACTGAAAGTGAGTTTAAAAACTCAAAATTGTTAGTGAGGTGCACACTCTTGAATACAAGCATGCATAGATATGATTCAAATGGATTTCAACATTTATTTTAACTTACAATGTTCCAACAATTCGGTTTGTGTTTGCTTGTGATTCATCCCCTCCAAAAATTCTCATCATTCCAAAATCTGATATTTTAGGATTTATGTTGCCATCTAACAACATATTACTTGCTTTTAAATCCCTGTGAATGATTCTAAATCTAGAATATTGATGAAGATAAAGAAGCCCTTGAGAAATCCCTTCAACAATCCGAACACATATCGTCCAGTCTAATGTCCTACGTTTCGTTGAATCTATTTTCATCAATCAAAATGCTAGTAAACAGTCCATTAATCTTGGTTAAGGACTGAGAAAGTGAGAATTGATGTAAATATTCGAAAACTACATACCAAATAGGAAGAAATCCAAGCTTTTATTAGGCATGTACTAATAAATTAGTATCTTCTCTTCTAGTTCAATGCAACAGCCCAAAAGTCTGACAAGATTCTTGTGTTGGAGCTTGGCTACGACCAGTGCTTCATTTTTAACTCCTCCCAGCCTTGTCCAGATAAACTCGAGAGCCTTTTAACCGCTATTTCATCCCCTTTCAATAATTTTCCCCGAAACAGTTGCCCAGTACACAATAATGTGCCCCCAGCATATCAGAAACATGACAAGGTAATATTGTCATACTTTTATATACTCCTTCTCCACTGCATAGCAGTCATGTGAAAAATTTATACCTTGTAAACAGGTCCAAAACCACCCTCCCCAAGTTTAATTGTAGCTGAAAAGTTGTTTGTTGCAGCAGAAACGCTTGAAAAACTGAAAAATGGCAACTTGACATCCCTCTTCATAGGTGTTCCAGGTTCATTTGCCTCTGTAAGGTCTCTATCATCTCCATTTACACTAGAAGCCAAATCAAATGTTAACAAATCCTCTCCTGAATGATTTACAAAATGCAAAAAAAAAAAAAAGAATTTAATACTTTATTCACTATTCATTCATTGTTAGAATATGCAGGGCCAGGAAATTGTACCTTTATATTGGCTTTTTCTACAGAGACAATGAATAAAGAGGCCCAAGGTAAGCATTGACAAAGATACTGTTAGTATTCCAATTGTCCATAGCAGCCACTTGTTGCTTTTATTCTTACTATCTTTCCTGGTACCATTTGTTGAGCTTGTCCCTGTCAAATAAAATCAAATACTAAGTAAAGTAGTGATACAACTTGCATTCATCCTAAAATCAAGTGAAAATAACTCGTTGCAGCATATGCAGCTAGACTTTCCATTGTTCTCACCTATTGTAACTAGCTCAGAAGCTGCAAGCCTAAGATAAAAAATTTTCCCGTAAATACTCTTTTCTGAGAGTTGCTTTAGATCAAAAAAATCTCCATTCCATACCAAGCACCCAAGTTTATGATCATTAGAATAAGCAACGCAAGATCAGCTGTGCCAGCAAACTGACTCACAATCTGCTGCACTCCTATTATATAGCACAACTGGACCAGTGGGACATTCTACAAAAGGCATCCAAAGAAACCCATCTTTCTGGAAATGACCACCTCAATTACTGCACTGCAAGTTGGTTACTCTCACACTGCCTTTCGACGTCTCAATTTTACTCAAAGCATTGCCAGAAATAGGCTTGAAACCCTTCAAACAACTGCACGGCATATCAGAAGTCATGTTGCAAATACTGAAAACTCCACACCGGTGATACTAGCACTTAGAAGACCCTAAATTATACCAGCGTTGGTCATCTTCAGACCAAGTCTGTAGCTTTAAGCTGCCCAAACACGCCCAACACCATCTGCATAATACTAGAAGAATCACTCAAACCGCAAGTGACGGTGTTGTTACCATTTCGGAACCAACCATAGGCATTATACCTAAGAAAGTTGTTTAAAGGAATTGTCCAATATATTTTAGAACCCTGCATAATAATTAAAGAATCATTAAATTTATCAGAATGGAGTTCCAGGGAGAAAGAACCAGGGGCAGGATCATCTGCGTTTCTCCATGACACTACCGACCAAGTAACTCCATATCTTCTATCATTTCCAAGATTCATTCCAGGCAAAATGGTGTCTGACGGATAATTAAAACTTTGCCACAAAACTTCTAAGCTGATCTGATCATGTAATGTCAGGTTACCTGAATCTAGTAGCCTGGCATGTAGAGAATCTGAGAATTATCAAAGCAATGAACAAAATAACCAGAAAAAAAAGAGAATGAAGAAGAAGATTTTAAATTTCAAAGAATCAGAATCAAATGTTTTTCATTTCCAACTGTATTTATACAGACATTCGAAATTCAAAGGAAACTACCCAACGCTTAGATGTAGCCTTGGGATCAACACACAACTAACTCAGCTGACATTACTAAAATCAAAGAAGCTTAGCACAGTGTGCCAGACAACGGTCACAGCAGAAACGTAAACATAGATGCTGAACCAAAAACGAAGAGTTTACAAGTCGTTTAGAACCGAGAAACTAAAACGACAAAGACTCAAGTCGTATAGAAATAAAGAAAAGAATCATTGACATAAAACGACCCTTTACACATGCGTTTCACAATTCTTGATTTAATTCATGTGAAATGATGACGTTTTGACTTCCTTCTTAACCTCCTTCAACTAGTCGTTGCTCCCTTCTCAGCTCCCAACTGCTTTGACCTGCTTCAACCAATTTCAGATCAACCTTTCAACATGGCATAGGTGTTGCCACTGGTTGTCCTGTTCGTCAGCATGTAGGATATCCTTCCATCAGAAATCACAATGTTCCCATCAGGGTTGATGGCGAAAATAGAAGTGTTACGTAGGAAGGGATATTCTCTATTTGCCACCCAAACCACAGTACGTGTTGACACTTTGAATTTAAACCATATTCCAACGTAATACCTCGAACTGTTTCTGGGAGAAAAGAATCCAAGTTCAAATTTCATACCTGCTGATATAACGGTCTTCGAGAATGTAATCGATTGGCCCTGTTCTGGAGTATCAGTACCATTGATATACTGTAATGCGAGGCACAAAAAAACCAACAAGCGAGAAAGGGAAGCAAACTCACTGCTGCTCATCATGTTTCTTCAGATCGAGAACAATTATATGGCTTTCTGGAATGCTCTAGTTGAGGAAGATATCCGAGAGGGCTGAAAGGAAAATGAGGTTCCTTGTAATTGTTTGATTCCTATGAACACTTCCCATGCAGTTGTTAGAAACTGGATACCAGTGTAAACACTGAAAGGAAGACTAAACTTGTACTATGAATGTTTGACCGAGATATTTGGTTTTCTTCCATGACTTTCTTTTGGCATCGAGGTGAACTTCTTTCTTGTTGCTAGCATCCGTCAGTAATTTCGGTATGAAATTCATTCAGAAACGTGAATCACATCTATAGAGAAAGGAACAAACTAGCAGGCAGACTTGCAAAGAATGGCATTCAAAGGGAGCTTGATGATCTTCTAAGTGTTCTGGTGACATGATGCCGCGACTGCATACAACCTGGGTGTTTGTTGCAGGTCCATCATGCAGGTATGTGTCACTTTTAGGGCCAGCACCTGATCCTTTATTATATTGGTTGTTTGAATGAGGTTCTGGCATTCCAACAGTTGAATGAGTGTAATTTGCTGATTGCATGTCATTTGAACATGTAAAGGGTGACAGAATTGAGATCAAGAAATGTCTTGTTGCGTTGGAATCTCTGAACACTGTTTTTGTTAAAGGGTTGTGTTGTATAGGGAAAGGGTAGGATACTTTTGGTTTTGTGCCGGTTGTGAGCCTGGATTTCAAGTTGATATGGGAATGATGTATAGCAACTTAAAATCTGGTGCGGTTCTGTATGTCTAACAGGGAACACATTATTCGTTGTTTCGAATGAAATTTTAAGTTTCAAAAAAAAAAAATCAATCAGAAACAGTTTCCATGGTTTGTAAAAGGGAAACAATTCCAAGCTAAAACAAAGCCTTGTTGTGTAGCAGTCTGCTAAAGAATCACCCAAAACAACGACCTGATCGACTCGTCAAATATCAATGAAAAGATATTAGAATATCTTTGTGTGTGTGTATGTGTGCGTTCAAAAGAAGCAGCAACATAATTTCATGTTCATAAATTTGTTCTTCTTTTTCCCGCAATGCCCATGAGATAAGACATACTTGACTACAACACAACATAGTACTGAAAGTGAAGTGTCATAACAACCTAATTAGTGCTGGTGCTAAATTAAAGGGGAAGTTAATGATTAAAATTAAGAAAGACTTTCTTGACTCTGAGATGTCACCTACTTGACTTCAATCTCCCTAAAAATGTTCCTGTTCATATTACAACAAACTGATTAATTATCAACCAGATACATTTGTTTCACGCGTTGGCTGATGACTGACTGACCCAGTCTGCCTCTTTTTTGTTCCAGGGAGGATTAACTTCGTTATTGACTCAATTTGGTTGCTGCTCTTGCCACTTTCTCAGCAGTCTTTAGTGTTCAAAAAGAAACTGTAAAAAGAATTTGAGGCTCCCCTATCTTTCCCAACTTATGCTGCATGTTTTAATATGGCAAAGCACATGTCTACATTTATCACAATAAGCTGGGGTTGGGGGAATGGGGGAAATGGAGAACAAATGCAACATTTCATTGCATCATTCGGTTGATTTCAGCTCCTGCTTTAACCCCAAGCTGAGCAAGTTATACGAGTATGATTTGATTTTCATATATCCCAAAATGATTCAAGCAAAGGGTATCAATGAAATGGTGCAGACAGTTGTTCTGTATGTATGAGTATGTTGGAAAGTGCAGCGCAACCTTAATGGACATAGCAGCAGCAGTTTACAATTTTCATCTGATCAATACATTAGGCCATTCTTGTTTTAACTAGAAGAAAAAGGGGAAAATATTATGTCTTAAACAGAACATATTTTGGTCCTGCCATGGAAAGCTACTCAATTTCGTGTCATTCCTTGATCAGAAAATGAAAAAGGATCCCATATATATATCCCTTTATTTAACTAAAGTTAAAGAAACAACCAAGAAACAGAAAATTACAGTAGGTCTTAGGATTTCTCATACTTGGATAATGTAACAAAAGTAAGCCAATTGAACTGGTGGACAATCAAAGTTCCAAGTTGATATAAAATTTGCTCTTCTTTGAAAAAAATTATTGCAGAAAAAACAATCAAAATTCTAAGTCAAACAGCAGTCCTTTTTAAAGTAATTGAACTGTTGCAATGCTGACCTGTGGGGCTGTGTATTTGAGGCCAAACGTCGATTTGAAGGTAAGCAGTTGCTATCATCTAGATAGTTTTTCCACCCACCAAGAGAACAATACAGTCTTACACTTGTAGGTAACATGAGAAAACATCAGAGTATGATGCTATGCTAACGAGCCTGTTATATCATTTACAGAGCAAGTAATTTCTAGCCTGCTCCACCATGCCTGTTACATTTAAAGAAGGCAGGTTGTTTAGGAGAAAGTAGGATCATACTTTCATTGTTAAGCATTGAGAGCGCATCTGACATGGTTGGTCTGTCATCTGCACTTTCTTCAACACAAGGCAACCCTTACATGTTAACATATCTCACTGCCAAATGCGTGGATACTCCCTCCAGCACTGGATCAATCAACTCCAATTCTCTGTTGCTAGGTCCCTCCCTAGATCCAAAGCAACAATCCAAATAAGCAAGAAACTTCGCCAAACATGCAAAATTTCTTCATCTGATATACCACCTAATGAAATTAACAGCAAAGGGAAACAAAACAAAGCCAGCTTCTAAACAAAATAGTAGTATGTTTTTTTATATGATGATTATACCAAACTCTTCGAGATTAGTAAATTTCATATTAATAAGATTTTGGAGTTAAAAGTAAAAAAAAAAAAAAAAAAAGAATAACCCCTTTATTTCTTCTGCCTAGAGAGGAGGGAAAATGTGTAAATATTGTTTATGTAAATTTTCCCCATGAAAACCAATCAAAGATTAAGAACCTCCTTAATTAGATAAGCTGGGAATTAATTATTAAGTGTGAGATGACCATGACCCAATGAAGAAAATGTCAATCCCATGGGGTGATGATAGTTATCTGATGAAATTAATATATTAAATGCCCTTACTTTCTAGGAGTCTGTTTGGTCTGATTTTTTTTTAACTTAAAAGCAATTATAAAACTCTTATGAAAAAAAAAAATAGCTTTTAGAATTAAGCTGAAATTGTTTGGTAAATTTTTTTTTATAAATTATAATTTTGATTAAAATTATGGTAAAAAGTATTTCTTTTTTAAAGAGGGTAATATTGTAATTATTTTTAATAGATAAAGATATTTTTAAAATAAAAATAAAAACTCTCCTGCATTTAAAAAAAAAAGAAAAAGCTCCTCATAAGAGCTTTTCTTAATGCTCTTTTTTAAAAATTTTATTCTTTAAAAAAAGCTATTGTTTTGTGAAGAGCTTCTCAAAATTTATGTTGGACCTGGTTTTTGCTTTTAAAAAGTAGATAAGTTGAAAAAAAAAAAGGCCAAACAAGCACTAGGACTTTAACACATAAAAAATTTATTCTGATAAAAAAATAAAAATGATCGTTAATATAGAAGCAAAATTCCTTATAAATTGATCTTAATTTTTTGTCAACTATGAACCATTCAAATTAATTTAATCTCATTTCAAGATTATAAGAGATAAAAAAAATAGTGCAAGCCCAATTCTCTAACCTCCCTTTTTAGACTTAAGTGAAAAAAATTTAGGGTCGAGCTAGGGCAATTTGGGAAAAAAATTTTAACTTTTCCCGTTGTCACGAGAAAGTTACATTCTCTCATTGATCAATGAGAATCACATTTTCTTTAATCATGAGATTCTCATGAGAAGACATTGTCATAAGTATATTCTATATTAAAATATGAAAACATAATATATTTTTTAAAATTATGTATATCACAAATCCAATCATTTGATAAATTTTTTTTACGAATAAACACGATAGATCTAAAAAATCATCTTAAAAACAATACATCAATTTTATTAAGAGATATTATTGGAATTACTTTTACAGCATGTTATTTTAACATACCTAAAACGTGAACCACCTCCACCGTACCAAATGCAACCTAAATCCCACAATTCTTATCCAAGTTGAAAATCCAAATTCGAAGACTAATAAGGTGATCAGGTTGGGCTACTTTCTCTGAAAGCAACCATTTTGGCATCTTCCTTCATTAAACAGTCCACGAAGCAGGTGCTTCTCACTAAAAACATTTCCGTACACCAAATCCATGGATAAGATACATGCCAATGGATTATAATATCCCCAACATTGTCAATCCATATATAGATAATCCCAATATGCACAGAAGTCAGTTTTATCCTACTGATGTGCTCAATATCATCAATCTGGTCGTGTGATGAACAAGATTCATATATATATGCATAATTCCATGATCCTGTTAAAAACATTGAGTGTATACAGTGGGGAAAAACAATGCAAAACTCATGTCTATTGTCCATTCATGGGGGAACTTTTACCCCGAATCTTTGTCTTCCTATTAGTTTTCCCACACTTTATGAACACAAAGAAAAATCTGGGTTTTCAACATATTCTAATCATTTTTTTTTTTTATTCTCAACTTCCAAAAGCTCAGCATGTCAAATGGAACAGGAAGAAGGAAAGATTCCTGCGGGAAAGATCCATGAAGCGGGGCTTATGGACATCATGCCAAACAAAATGATCTTCACCAGGGAAGAAACTTTTGTGACCACAACATCTTGATTGATTTTGTTGGCATCTCCATGGTAAATCATTCACAAAAGGCTATGGCTAAATTTTTGTACTTTAATTGAAATGAAATGTTAAAAGGAAGGTGCACTGAAACTTCCCTTTTGTCTCAGAGATGCAACAAAAGAATCAATGTAAAGTTTACCTAAGTGGCTTATTTATTTTATTTTTTTATTGGCCATCACATGATTCTCACATCACATCCTTGCTTCCCTTTATAATTTGTATTCAAATTTCAAAGTTTCAAACTTTCGACTTGTCCTTTAAAGGAGGAAACACAGAATTGAGATATCATGATTTTTCCCTTGTATGGAGCTAATAAATTAAAGCTTACATCAACAGCACAACATGTCATGTTTCCTTGCACCTGTCTGGTAGGCTCAATTGTCAATTCATTGATAGAATATCCCTTTTTTTTTTTGTTAATTAATTCATTTTTTTTTAAAGATACTTTTATAATTTTATTAAAAAAATTAAAATTAAAAAATTATTCACAAGATACTAATTGAAAAAAAAATGAGATGTGGTATGAGAAAAGTTGAAATTACAATAAAAATATAGAGTTATATTAATATATTCCATGCTGATTACATAGTAATTGCTTCTTCCTTTTGCTATATTTTGCTCATAATTTATTGCTATTATCAGTGTATAGTATTATGAACAAGGGTCCAAATTAAAGTAAAACATCCCACCAAGTCCTAGTCATGCTGTCACACTGCAGATTAATTATCAAGAGGGATGCAGGACATCCAAAGGACATCAAATGGTACGAAAATGGTCTCAGCCATCTCTATATATATATATATATATATATTAAAACTTAAATTTTACTTTGATAAACTTATTAATTTTACCCCNCTCAGCCATCTCTATATATATATATATATATATATTAAAAACTAATTTTCTTGATAACTTATAATTTTCCCCAATTTTCCTTCCGAGGTGCAACATAATTTATATGTTCAAATATTTGGTAATATTGACTTTTTTTTCACATAATATATATTATATATTTATTCTGTCAATATATTTTCAATGAAATAATGTTATTAACAACCGTTGCCTTGATCAAGTTTCCAACAAAATATTTTGTCGAAAATTCATCATTAAAAATCAATTCTGACTAAAATTTTGAACATTTACTATAGAATCTTTTGTCGGAAAAATTATATTTAATTAGTAGTATTTTAATGCTTAATTTCTTGGTACTGATTAAAGTTGGCCTAGAGTCATAGAAAAAGACTAGCAATTTTGAAATTGGGAGTGTCATATCATGTAGTTTTAAGCTAGCATCAACCCATGATAAGCAATATAGTTTGTTTGTACATGATTATTGCAAGATATTGTACCCCATCTAGAATCTCCTTCAAATAAAGAAATATTAAATATCTTTAATGTAAAGGGATAAATCATAGGAAACACGTGTTGGGAACCCAAGTCCATGAGACAATAATTATTATTTACCCGATAACACATGCAAACACTGGTTAGAGCTAGCTGACGTGAGCGAGTGGTGTTATACCCCTTTAACAACCAGATATGACAATGGAAAATGGTATGGTACAGGTGTAATTGTGTAGTAATCTTTGTTTATTTTCAGGAACCCGAACCCGAACCCAAACCCACAAAGAAAAAGTTATGCCCTTAAAATCCCATGCAACTTCCAGGAAGTAGGGTCTTCACAGAAACCTAAAGAAAAAGATGCTAGCCAATGAAAGGTGCAAGAAGCTCACCATTCCACCATAGAAATTTATCTTATTATCTGTACAATTTAATTGTCTTCAATGGCCACTCACTCTTTCCTGGAAAAACCTCTCGTTCCTCTCCCTATCTCTTTTCTTCAAATCCCTTATATAATCCCCTCCCTGCTCCTTCCTCCTCCACCTCTCCTATTCCCTTAGCTTAGACCACAAGTTACAACCAACAAAAAAGAGAAACAACCCTAGCCAGGCTGCTAGTTAGTTAGCCATTAATATATATATTATATTTGTTTGTTGTTACCCTGAGGGATATGGAACTCGACATTGCAGTTGATTTCGAGGATTACTTTCCATCGATGGTGGAGAGATTGGGAGCTGAAGGGTTTATAGGGGAGCTGTGTAACGGGTTCAGGCTGCTGATGGACTGCGAGAGAGGGCTGATCACGTTCGAGAGCTTGAAGAGGAACAGCATTTTGTTGGGGTTGAATGACATGAGGGATGATGAGATTGTTTGCATGTTGACTGAAGGGGATTTGGATGGTGATGGCGCCTTGAACCAGGTTGAGTTTTGTATTCTCATGTTTAGGTTGAGTCCTGGGCTAATGGATGGATCAAAACAATGGGTGGAGGATTATGATGTTATATGAAAGCTACTCAAATTGTAAAACTAAGTTCAATTCTTCTTCTTCATCATCATCATCATCTTTGTTGTTTGTTTTTCCATTGTTGGTAAGCATGAAAATCTTCAAGCTCAGAATTGCAATTCAATGGAATTAAACCATGTCTTGGAGAAGCAAGAATAAGAAATAAATTAAGATCTGTAAGATCTTTAATTCTACTTAGTTTTTATTCTAGTTTCCAATTATTATTACTTCATATTACCCAAAAACAGGCTTTTATCATGTCCTTCTCTTCCTCTCTCTCTCTCTCTGACTATCTTCCATTATTGTAATCATAAAATAGAGTTGATTTGCAGATTTCAAAAAGGCTAATATTAGTGCTACCATTTTCTTATGAGAAACATAACTAAATAATTAAAACCCCATGTGGAGGTTTTGAATTGATGGATCATTATCCAACACCTTTGCTTTAATTTAAACTATTTTATTCTCTTAATTAATCAACCATTTTTCAATTCAAATTAATCAAATTCTACTGTTGATATATAGTATATCGTTATTTTGAACAATTTCTAATATAAAAGCAAATAGTTTTAATTAACTTGTTCATCAAATTTCTACCAAGTTCAAATAACAGGAATAGGACTTTAGATTTCCTTTTCCTCGAAAATAAAATTAAATTAAATAGGCTAATTTTTAGGAAGGAAAAATATAGGAGAAATTGAAACCCCTTCAAAAAAAAGAAGATAGAAGAAAAGGTGGGAGAAGCAAGTAAGAATAATTCAGTATAATGAAAGCAACAAGACCTAGCTAGGAGTTAGAAAGTAAAAGCCATGACATGTTATGGAGTAGGATTTATGAGATTTCTGCAACCAAGTCAAGTAATACCAACAGAAAGAGACAAATTTAATCTCTTATATACAGCACTAGGATATATATATATATATATATATATATATATAAT
>NC_030856.1:4016282-4018813 GCF_000208745.1 Theobroma cacao
AACAGAAAGAGACAAATTTAATCTCTTATATACAGCACTAAGATATATATATATATATATATATATATATATAATATGAAGATATGGATTTCTGGTTGTGAAAAGTTGCAGTACATTTATTTAGATTCCATATCAGATAAGATGCAGGCTAAAGCAATTAGCCTCTTTTTTTTCTCAATTTTTTGTTTTTTCTTTAAATATGAAAATTCGAATTCTATTCTTTATCAATGAACCAATTACTCAAATATTTAAAAAAAGCATAATATTTGTATTGATGAATCAATTACGATTTACAAGTGACTATGTCAGTCAAGTCTATAACCTTTGAAGTAATCAAAAGACTAGATGCGGTATAACTCATCTTATCTGAAAAATTTGACATACACCAAACCTACCTTAATCTGCCACATTCTTCACACTTCTCACTTGAATCCTCCCATACTTTTATATAATAATTTCAAATTTTTGTTAATTATAAGATGTTTGTATATATCCCTAGTGCATGTACTACATCATGGCAGTAGAAAATATGTTTTAATAAGTTCTTTGAGAGTTAGAGAAATTTGATATTTGGATTAAAATTACAAAACAAAAGACCTTAATTACAAAATGTATATATATTTTTTTTATAAAGTGCATTGGGTTTGATATATTAATATAAAAAAAAAATTATCTTAAGTACGACTGTAAAACTTTTATACTTCACAATATTACTTTCAAGTATCCTCCAATAAATTATGTCGTACGTAATAATTTCGGGGCCAATAACAATTAATGCTCAAAATATAATTTCACAAAATTTGGAATTTGATTGATGACAATGGAAATTTGTGATGAAGCAACTAGCTAGCTAGGTTAAAAATGAGTTAAATATATGTCTTTTCCAATCATGCATGCAAACTATATCTATATATATTAGCTAGCTATTGTCCTTTCGCAATTTTTGGACTATTTATCATTAATGGAATTTCGTTTTGTTTTCCCTTTCCTTCTCCGTAGTTGCACACAGTTCAACTCATTTGGCATCTATTTCATCAAAATCACCCAATGAGTTGCTTCTTTCATTTTCAATCTTACAAAGTGCTATTTTCCTTTGCCATGTCTTGTAGCTATCACATTCATAATGTGTAAAATTTTTCTTTCTCCATTCATTCACCATGCAGTAAAAGCAATTCTTCTTTCCTTTTAGCTCGAACAAAAATGTCTGTATATGTATAGACATTCTTACACGTAACTTCTTCACGTATGAACACGAAATTTTATTGAGATTTAAATTACGTAAAAAGAACTACTTCTCTTTCGCAACCCATAAATTTTCAATTCTTGTAAAATTTGAACTTGAGATCTTTGTACGAACTTAACGACATCATTTTACGAATTAAACCCAAATTTTTTAAAAAAAAAATTGAAAAATATCTTTTAAGTTATAAAAGCATGGGGTGGGTATGGAGCCCAAGCGAGTGACAGGTATGCCAAGCAGTACATTTACACATTTACTTTGCACCATTTCGGGACCAATAATGGGCCAGATCTTCAATTATCCACTATGTTGGATTTGCATTACCATAGTGCAATAACTTTCCTTTCCTTCTTTTAGGGCCCTTTTGGTTTATTTTCAATCTTTATTTTGTGAGTCTCAATCTCCTTTCTGCTGCCAAGTCTCAACTTGCAAATGCCATGATGGAATTGTTCTTTACTTAATTTTGCAATTGTAAAATCTTGCCTGTCATATTTATATATTTGATATTGATATAAAGATCGATAATAGAGAATCCCGATCGTATAAATGAGTGATTTTTTATCATAATAGCGTGACGTATTTGCTTATTGATTTTTTTTCAAGTCAATCATGTTCAAGGAAAAGAAAAAAGTACTCTTACCTGTAAGAAGGATTAAATATAATAAATTCAAATAAAAATTTTAAATTTTAATCTTTGAAATTTCACTAGAAATAATTATATTTAGAATATTAAATGATATATATATTACTCAAAAAATCGAGTTCTAATTTTTCCTTCAAATTAAAAAAAAAAAGAAAGAATTATTTCTTTTATAGCATGTTTGGTTGGGCCATTCTCCTTTTATTCTCAAGGAATTTTGGTTCTTTTATTTGGTTGAAAAATAGTCCAAGAAATAACCATTCCATAAAAATGCCTATTCTCCAAAATCTTTTAAAACCAAGGAATAGTTAATACCACCCTTCTCATAGTATTAGCTATTCCATAGTTGAGGAATAAATTTAAAAATTGATAAAGACAAAAATACCCCTTACAAGTATGAAAAATTACAACTTTATTTGTATAAAATATTATTTTTCTCTCTCTCCTCTTTCTCTCACTTGATTCCAACTTTTAATAAAATATTAATATTAAATTATAAATAAAATATTAATATTTAAATTATCAATTATTAATAAAATAAATTATAAATTATTCCTATTTAAAAACAAAATAAATTAAAAATAAATAAACATAATATCATTTAAATTATATAAACAATATTAATAATTAAATCATCAATTATTAATATTT